>NW_007246456.1:51854-150422 GCF_000164805.1 Carlito syrichta
CAGCATAAATAGACTAAGAATAGTCAATTGGTCTTTGACAAAATTGCCAAAAACAATGAAGAAAGAACAGTTGCTTCTATAAATGGTGTTGAGAAAACTAAATATCTACATGAAAAATAATAGCTATTTTATTTTTTATTGTTAGCCTGATCTTTTTCTGAACTGTAATCTCTTTCTAATTTATATTTATTTGTAAGAAATACAAATTGCATAAAAAAAAAATTACAAAAACCAATAATCTAAATAACTACTTTTCAGGAGATCAAGTATATTGTTGCTCTCAGATAGCAAATCAAATAGCATTTACTGCATCTTATTAAGCACCTAGCAGTGTGTTAGGAACTAGGGATATGGAGAGAAGAAAAAAAATATATTTTTCTTCCTTATCCAGAAACTCAAAGTCTGCTTGAGATGAAAAAATACCAAGAACAAGGAAAACAAGAAAGAATCAACAGTAAATGCAAAGGAACATCGAAGTGGTAGAAATAAGCACGTGATAGAATAGTTCTGAGAAGGCATTGCAGAAAAAAAATTTTCATGTATTTTGTAGAAATCAGGAAACTATTTGATAGTACTCATTCAGTGAGAGGTACTAAAATAATGTAATAACATAAGAGAATTGGAGGTATTAATAAAAAAATTCCCATATAATAGATCGTTATTCTGGTTTTCCTGGACATAATTTAACTCTTCATATTTTTTCCAATATGATGAAATATTAAACCCTAAGTACCTTGAAAATGAAAACTAGATCATTTACCCAACTTTTTGCACAGCCAGAATTCAAGAACCTCAAAGGTTGAAGGTGTTCTATAAACAACTGATCATTAAATACTTAAAAGATGAAAACATCATCATCATCATCATCATCACAAAACAATTATACTAGAAGGGGAAAGCAGGCTAGTAAAAAAAAAACCTTGAAGGCATTACTTTTTTCAAAAGCCACTTTTTAATTTCTCCTATTTAATTCATATAACGGGGAATATAGCTGTATTGGGAAAAGGTTGATTAATCCTTATTAAACAAGAACAATATTTTCTTTTGAGTGATATTTTTAAAAATCATAAATTCAACAAGCAAAGAAAAAGAAAGTAGAGAAGAAAGCACAGTTAAAAGTTAGTAAAGATGCATCTAGATTTTTTTTAAAACCCACAAAGTATCAAAACAAAACCCAAAAAGAATATCAAAATGTTAATAAGGCCCTTCCAAATTTGGTCTCAGTGTCCTATTTCAAAGCAAGAGGGAAAAAACTGTAATCCCACGCCTTTGGGAGCCTGAGGTGAGTGCATTGCCTGAGCCCTTGGGTCTCGAATCAGTGAGACCTCATCTCTACAATAAATCAAAAAATCAGCCGGGCGTGGTAGCACATGCCTGTAATTCCGGCTACTCGGAAGGCTGAGGCGGAAGGATCGCCGGAGCCCAGCGGGTCGAGGCTGCGGTGGCCGGGAACGGCCACTGCACTCCAGTCTGGGTGACAGAGTGAGACTCCAACTCAAAAAAAAAAAAAAGCAAGAGGGAAAAAAAATTAGAGAGTAAAACACCCACCCATTTATAAATCTTGCAGCATTAATATAAAAGCAATTGACACACACAATTATCACAGAAGAAAAAGCTACAGACAATATCTGTGGCTTTCAGTAAATAAAATCAGCATTCATTGAAATGTACATATTACTGTAAATGTGAGAGTATTTTCTACTGCTTAAATGTCTGCCTCAAATAGCTGCCTTTACTAATACGTCAAGTCCAAATCTATTTTCTAGGTATTGTGATGTCTTTCATGACTTGATTACAACAGCTTTTGGCTTTATTTTGTGTATGATTCTTCCATGCCATTGAACTGCCTAGATACACCTGCCTCCTCTCTGTGTACCACTTCTTTAAGTCTTGTGTAAGCCAATGCTATCTTTAATCACCTTTCTTTATCTTACTGGTAAAAGATCAAGTGCTTATCACAGTCTTCCTCAGTCACCTCCTCCATGAGGACTTCTTTGATTCTATTCATGCTTATTGCTATCCACATTACCTTCTCTTTTTCTTCTGTAATTCTTTGACACTTAACATGTATCACTAATGGCAAATTGTTTATATTGCCCTCATAGCTAGTAGATTTAAATAAATTCTTGAAGATTAAGTAACAGAAGAATGTAAGCTTGATTCATTATGCTTAAGAAAAACTTTTTATATTTTGAAAATTTTAGACTTAAAGAAAATTTGTAAAACTAGTATAAATACATCCTGTATAACTTTTGCCCATCTTCCTCTAAGGTTAACACTTTATATAACTATACAGTAATTGTCAAAATTAAGAAAGAAACCTTGGCAGAATACCCTTAATTGAAAAAAATTATTTGGATGTTACAATTTTTTAAATTAATGTTATTTTTTCTGTCCCAGTATCTGATTAGGACCCCATGCTGCATTTGTCTGTCCTGTCTATTTTATCTTCTCCAATTTGTGACACTTCCACAGTCTTTATTTTTCATTCATACTCTTGACACTTGCAAAGAATACTGCTCGATTATATTATACATATCCTTCAAATTGGGTTTCTCTAATCTTCTCTTATGATTAGATTTGATGCATTTGTCATAAAAGCACCAAAAGGGCTTTGATGTATCATCATACGGGAATATTTGATATATAATATGTGTTACTGATGATGCTAAACTCAATCGATTGATGAATTGAATGAATTGATTGCCACTGTAAAATTACTCTTTTATCTTTGCAATTACTAAACATTGTATGGTAGAAATTTTGAGACTATGAAGATATACTGGGTTTGCTTATACTTCTCCTTACTAATTTTAGAACTGTCACTAGATATTGTCTATAGAATTTATTACTGTAATATAATTTTATTAATTTAATTTTAATTAAATTTTAGAAATTAAATTTTCTTAACCTTTGTGATGATCTTACATTCTCCTTATTTTAAATTTATTTGTACAAGTTTTTCAGTAAGAAGAGTTTTTTATTATCTATTTAGTTATTTAGTTAGTTAATCAGTATGGACTTCTGAACATCTATTATTCTTTGGGTAACAATCTAATGCCAGAATTATTTATTTTCTTGCTTCTATTTTCTACTCCCTCCCTCACAATGTGGCCATTGGAAACTTTTTCTGATTAGCTACTGTACTTTTTAGACATGCCTCATTCATTTGATAAGTTTTTAGTACTTCTTCACATCCTTATATCACAAAGTGTTCAATCCAGCACAGTTTTTGTAATGGCCAAAGAGTTTGAAAACAGAAACATTTAAGTTTAGATCTGACTTCTTCTAGCTTGCTATTCTTGCAAATATTATCTTTTTCACTGAACTTCTGTTTCCTTGTTTGTAAAATGGACATAACTACACTGAGAAAAGTGACATCTGTCAAAAAATTGTCTTCAGTGTATAATTTGGTAATATGCATATTATTACATGCTCAGTATTGAAAAACTAACTACTGGAGGTGGCAGCATGATGAACTTCATGAATCTACTGCACAGTGAAACAATCATAGCTAATAAAAAGTATTTACATAAAAAAGAAATAAAGTTTCCAGAAGTTGTTCTATGGGCATACAACAAATTAAAAAATAAATAAAAAACTTAAGGACATCTACTAAAATATGGTAAGAACCACGAAAGTCTGTGGTATTTGAGCTACAACCCATTCTCTCTCTCCCTCCCTCCATCTCAGCTCCACTTTGGGTGATTATAGCCAAGAAAACAGAAGTTTCTCTTCCCTCAGCTTCCTATTAAGGTGTATTGTATCTCACTTGATAGGGCAGACCACCAGTATTTATTATCTCCTCCACTTCAAAGTTAGAAAGGCTCAATTTCTGGTAAGTACAACCAAAAATTCGGGAGCTCCTTTCCTCCAGCTAGTCCCTACCCATAGATCAGCAGAATAAGACTCCTGGGCCCTCAATCATCATTGCCCCATCTTTCTCTTAGGACAGAGTTTCTATACTAATAGAGGCAAGCCAAACAGATCTAGGAGCTACAGTTTAGTTGCCTAGAGGAGTGGCTGAGAGAATGTGTCAATTGGGAAAGATAGGTCCTAAAAAATGTATTCTGATCTCTCCTCAAAAATATTGAAACAGCCGGGCTCGGTGGCTCAGCCTGTAATCCCGCCCCTTTGGGAGGCTGAGGTGAGTGGATTGCCTGAGCCCGCAGGTTCGAGACCCGCCTGGGCAGCGAGACCTCATCTCTACAATAAATCAAAAAATCAGCCGGGCATGGTAGTGCATGCCTGTAATTCCAGCTACTCTTGGAAGGCTGAGGCAGAAGGATCGCTGGAGCCCAGCAGGTCGAGGCTGCGGTGGCCAGGAGCGGCCACTGCACTCCAGTCTGGGTGACAGAGTGAGACTCCAACTCAAAAAAAAAAAAAAATTGAAACAGATTGTGGAAAAAATTCAAGTGTAGTTGTACACTAAAAATAATAACTTAATTAAAAATGATAAGTTAAGCCACAGGTTAGCTAGTTCACTAGAGGACAAGGGAAAGAAGAACATTACTGGGATTATAACCAACCTAAAAGACTGGCATCAAAATCTAATCTGCCTGAATTTAATTGGATCAGACAACTTCAACCATTTATTTTCCAAGGCATAGTTACAACAACAGAGCAACCAGCCTATAATTATTGGAGCTTAACAGTCTGAGTGTAATACCAAATGAAGTAGGCAACTTAATAGATAAATCCGAAAAACACAGATAGTAAAATAAAAACTGTCTTGCCAGTATGACTGTGCATATGTCGAAAGTGGCACCTCTAAAAAGTGACCAAAGGCTTCAGTTTCCAGGAAAAAAAACTCATCGCCAAAATAGTTAACCCAAGTTACTCCCAATACACAACATCAAGTAAACGAAACAGCAAGCTCCAGGGATAAAAGTGGAGGTCAGTATCCAGCACTACTAACATCTTACTTAAAATGTTCACTTTTCAACAATAATTTAAAATGATATATGCAAGTAACAGGAACATGTGACCAATACACAGGAATCAAATAGATAACAGAAACTTCCAATCAGAGAGAGAAGATGTTGTATATAACAAAGACTTCAAGTAACCATTATAAATATGTTTACAGAACTAAATGAAATTATGCTTAAAACTATAAAGGAAGTATAAAGGCAATGTATCATCAAATAGAAGCTATAAATGAAGAAATTATAAGTTATACTAAAGAAACATGTTGATTCTGGAAATGAAATAGATTATGACTAAAATAAAGCATTCTACTGAGAATGCAAACTGGCAAAAGAATAAACTACTGAATTAAAAGATAGATCGCTAGAGATGCAATCTGAATAACAGAGATTTTAGAATAAAGGAAAATTATCAAAGACTCAGAGAAATGTAGCACACTATTAAGCACACCAATGTATGCATAAGGGGAGTACCAGAAAATGGAAAAAAAAAACAGAAAAAAATTGAATAAATAATAACTTTAAACCTCCCCAAATGCTGAAATACATGAATCTATACATCTAAAAAGCTCAACTAATTTCAAGTAGTTTAAATGTAAAGAAATACTTTCTGAAACATATCACAGGAAAAATACTAAAATTCATACACAATAAAACATACTGAAAGCAACAAAAGCAAAAAAAGACTCATCTCATCATGTATAAGGTGCACTATCAGTAAGATTAGCATCTAACTTTTCATTAGATAAAGTAGTGCCCAGAAGATACAGAGATGGCATATTCAAACAGCTAAAATGAAAAATTTCAACCAAATATTCTATATACAGCAAAGTTATCTTTCAAAAATGACAGTGGAATAAATACAATCTCTGATTTCAAGCAAAACATAAGCAAACAAACTCAAAAGAAGCCATTGTTAGCCAACTTACACACACACATACAAACCCACACACACACACACAAACAAAACTATAGGAAGTATTCAATGCTTGAAGCAAGTAAATCCAGATGGAAACATAAATCCACATGAAAAAAGAAAGAGCAGCAAGAAAGGCAAATATATAATTATATAAAAGAGCATAAGTATTTATTTTCTTCTTTCATATATTAACTGACTTAAAATCAATTGCAGAAAACAATTAACCAAGTATATAGTCACATTGCAATTGTTTAGTCTATAATATATAGAAATGTAATATATTGCAATGCATTTAACAACAATAGAAAGAAGGTTAGGAGGAGCAGAATTGTATTGGAGTAAGAAAATGACACCAAAGAGTTACCTGAATTCAAGGGAAGAAATGAAGTGAATAAGAAATGATAAATAAAATACAAAAGCTAAAAATACAAACATAACAAACTTTGCATATGTAATGCAAGTTCTCCTTTCTTGCCTCAGTTTATTTAATAAAATAATGTAGACATAAAATTTACATTAAAAAAGTCCAGGATCCAGGATCAGATGACTTTACTGATGAATTCTAACAAATATATACTGACAAATTAATGCAATGTTTCACAAACCTTTCTTAAAAACTAGAGAACAGTAAGTCTTCTAAGGTTATTCCTTGAAACAAGAATTACTAAATACCAAAACCAAAAGCAGTAGCACAAGAGAAAAAAATTATGATTAATATTCTCATATGTAAACATGCAAACATTCTCAGCATACTAGCAAATCAAATCCAGTGAATATAAGGTATACTATACAAGGTGCGATAATTAAGTGTGTGATGTTGCCACCATGTGCTTACATTGACAACACTGTACAAACAGCTTGGTTAAGTTTCATAATCTTGATATATCAGTGTTTCACAGCTATATTTGTGTCAACATGTGGTGATGTATTACAGAGTAGCATTCATTATTATTGTTGCATGTTTTTATTTGCCATTGTGAAAATGTTGGAGCTTGAACTAGAGCAACAAGCAAACATTACATGTCTCATTAAACTTGGCTAGAATGGAAGTAAAACCAGGGATATATTAGTCCAAGTTTGTAGGACTAACATAACTGTAGTCTATGAAGAAAAAGGCAGTGTACAAATGGATTAAACGTTTTTCTGAGGAGAGAGAAAGCATCACTGATGAAAAGAGATCAGGAAAACCAGTAATAAAGAGAAATTACTAAAACACAGCAAACATTCATCAAAATTGTTGGCTGACTGGAAGAAGCATAGCAGACCAAATAAACATTAACAGAGAAACAGCAACTGAAAATTGTAACTGGAAATTTTGCATGAGAAAGGTGTATGCAAAAATAGTCCTAAGGGAGCTCTTTTACCATGACAGTGCACCAACTCACACAACACTGTCCATGAGGGAGTTTTTAACCAGTAAGTAACTGTATTGGAACACCCTCCCTGCTCACCTGATGTGACATACTAATGACTTTTTTCTTTACCCAAAGATAAAGTATATATTGGAAGGGAGACATTTTGATAACATTCAATTTATCAAGGGTAGTAAGATGACAGCTCTGATGGCTATTCCAGAAAAAGACCTTCAAAATTGCTTTGACAAATGGACTAGCTACTGGCATTGGTGCATAACATCCCAAGGAGAGTACTTTAAAGGTGACTGTTGTGATATTCAGCAATGAGGTATGTAGCACTTTTTCTAGGATGAGTTTGTGAACTTAACTGTCAGATATATATATATTCATGCAACCAATTGGGATTTACTTCAGTTTCAGGATTATAATCTTGTTGTAATCTTGATTTAATATTCCTAAATCAATTACTATAGCAGACAATATCTACAGAATAAAGAACAAAAATATATTATCATCTCAACTAATGAAAAAAGAGCTTTTGACAAAATTCAAAATCTTTTTATAATAAAAACACTCAGCAAACTAGAAATAGTAGGAAACTTCTTCACCCTGACAAAGAACATCTATGATAGCTGACATCAGATTTGATGTAAATTGAATACCTCCCCACTAAGATGAGGAAGAAAAAGATACCCACCCTTTCTTCCTCTATTTAAGATTGTACTGGGGAGTTAAGCCTGAGCAATTAGGGGGAGAAGATCCAATAAAAGACATTCGGATAGGAAAGAAGACTTAAAATTCTCTCCACTTACATGATAAAAAACATTTTTAAAAAGCTAGAGCTAATAAATGGGCTTAGTACAATTATAGGACATAAAACAATATACAAAATTCAATTGAATTTTTACACAGTAGCAATGAGCACACTAAAAATCAAATTCAAAACCATAATTCCATTTAAAATAGCATAAAAATACCTGGGAATAAATTTAATTAAAAAATACAAAATTTATACTCCAAAAAGTGTAAAAATTATGGAACTAAAGAAAATAAAAACTAAATAAATAAGATGGAATGACATGTGTCAGATCATTAGTATTTGTTAATATGACAATACACCCCAAATATATGTGCAAATTTAACACAATATATTAAAAAGCTTGTATTATTAGAAGTTGAAAAGATGGAGTTAATATATATATATGGAAAGTCAAAAGAACTTCAGTGTCAAATCTTATTTGAAAAATAAAAAAAAAATGGAAAGATCCATACTTCTCACTTTTAAAACTTTCCTCAAAGCTGTAGTAATTAAGACAGTGTGGTATTGGCCTAATATAAAAATCAATGGACTAAAATTGAGAGTCCACAAATACATCTTTACATTTACAGTCAATTGATTTTTGAGAAGGATACCAAGAAATTCAAAGAGAAGAGAATAATCTTTCCAACAAATGCTTCTGGGAGAGCTTGATATCTACATGCAAAAAAATAAAGTTGAATTTTTTCTTTTTTTAACTTTTTTTATATTTTAGAGATGCGGGGTACAATTCAGGGTTAGGTTTACAAATGTTCATTATGCAGGTACCCTTGTTGATGAGGTATGCCCCCTCTTCCCCAGGCAGATTCCCACTACTGCCAATCCAACTTCCCCACATCCCTCCTGGCAGTTTCCTGCTACTGCCAATCCTTTTCTTATAGTATTCCAATAAACTGTTCAAAGTCCACTTATGAGTGAGACCATGTGATACTCAGTTCTTTGTTTCTGTGAAAGATCATTCAGTATTTTAGACTCTAAGTTCATTCAGGTTGCTGCAAAGTTCATGATTCTGTTCTTCTTTATGGCTGTGTAATATCCCATTGTGTTGATGTACCACATTTTTTTATCCAGTCCTCTTTTGATGGGCAGCACAGTTGGTCTGATTGTTCCATGTTCTTGCTTCTGTGAATGATGCTGTGATAAATATACGTGTGCAGATATCTTTTATATAGAGTGATTTAAGTTCTTCCAGGTATATGCCCAGTAGGGAGACTGCAGGGTCGTATATAAGGTCGATTGTTAGAACTTTTAAGAATCACCACACTGTTTTCCACAGAGGCTGTACTAATTTACACTCCCACCAAAAGTGTAGAAGAGTTCCCTTTTCAAAACACCTTCTCCAGGATCTTTTGTTTTTTGAGTTATTGATAATAGCCATCCTGAATGGAGTTAGATGGTATCTCAGTATAGTTTTAATTTTCATTTCTCTGATTATGAGTGAGGTTGAGCATTTTTTCATTTATCTGTTGACTGCTCATAATGTCTTCTTTTGAGAACTATCTATTCATATCTTTTGCCCACTTTGTAATGGGGCTGTTTGTTTTCTTCTTTTTGGCACATTTGAGTTCCTTGTAGATCCTAGATGTTAGGCTTTTGCCAGATATACAGTTGGAAAATATACTTTCCCAGTCTGTGGGCTGTCTCCCTGCTCTCTCAATGGTTTCTTTGGCTTTGCATAGACTTGTCAGTTTGATGAGGTCCCATTTGTCTATTTATCTCCTATGGCATGGATCCTTGGAGTTTTTATCAGGAATTGGCTGCAAGTTCCAATTTCCATAAGGATGTCTCCTGCATTTTCTAAGTTTCTTATAGTTTGAGGTTTTACATTTAGGTCTTTGATCCATTTGGAGTTGATTTTTGTGTATGGTGATAGGTAGGGATCTTGTTTTAATCTTCTGCATGTTGTCAGTCAGTTTTCCCTGCAACATTTACTGAATAGGTTTTCCTCTCCCCAGTCATTGTTGGTGGAGGATTCATCAAAGATGAGTTGGTTGAGAAATTGAGATTTTGCTTCTGGAATCTCTATCATGTTACATTGGTCTATATGCCTGTTTTTGTACCAATACCAGACTGTTTTGATTATTGTAACTTTATAATAGAGTTTAAAATCTGGGAGTATGATACCTCCTGCTTTGTTTTGTTTTGTTTGGTTGTTTGTTTTTGAAGATTGTTTTGATGATTCATGGTTGATTATGCTTCCATATGAATTCCTGTAGTGCCATCTCCAGGTCTGAGAAGATTGTTGCTGGCAATTTAATGGGTATTACCTTAAATCTGTAGACTTCCCTGGGTAAGATGGACATCTTAACAATGTTGATTCCCCCAATCCATGAGCATGGAATATTTTTCCACTTATTTGTGTCATCTGTGATTTCTTTGAACAGTACTTTGAGGTTTTCATTGTAAAGTTCTTTCACGTCTCTGGTTAGGAAGATGATAAGATATTTGATTTTTTTCTGACTATTGTGAATGAGATTGTGCATTTTATTTGAGTTCCTATTTGTTTGTTGGTGGTGTATAGAAATGCGACTGTCATTTGCACATTGATTTTTCCTGAGACTTTGCCAAAGGTCTAGTTTTTGACAGATTCTCTTGGGTTTTTAAGGTATGGAGTAATGTCTGCAAAGAGGGATAACTTGACTTCATTTTTCCTATTTGGATATCCCTGATTGCCTTATCTTGTGTGACAGCTCTAGTTAGGACTTCCAAAACTATCCTGAAAAGGAAGGGTGAGAGTGGGCTTCCTTGTCTTGCTCCGGTTTTCAGGGGAAGTGTTTCCAATTTCTGTCTGTTTAGCAGTATGCTGGCTGTTGGTTTCTCATAGATGGCTGTTACAATTTTGAGATATGGTCCATCTATGCCTAGATGTTTGAGGGTTTTTATCAAGAAGAGGTGCTGGGTTTTGTCAAAAACTCTTCTTGTGTCTAATGATATAATCATGTGGTTTTTGTTATTACCTCTGTTGATGTATTTAATTATGTTTATAGTCTTATGAATGCTGAACCAAACCTGCATCCCAGGGATGAAGCCTATTTCGTTGTGGTGGATGATTTTTGAAGTGTGTTGTTGAGTCCAATTTGCTAGGATCTTGTTGAGAATTTTAGCACCTATGTTCACCAAGATATTGGTTTATAGTTCTCTTTCTTTATTGAATCTTTTCCTGGTTTGGGTATCAATGTGATGTCAGCTTCATATAATGATTTGGGGAGACTGCACTCTTTCTCAATTGACTGTAATATTTTTAGTAGGGTTGGTATCAGTTCCTCCTTGTATGCTTTGTAGAATTCTGCTGAAAAGTCATCTGATCCAGGGCTTTTTTTTGTAGGTAGTTTTCTTATAATATAGTCAATTTCCTGGGTTGTTATTGTCTATTTAGGGTCTTGATTTCTTATTGTTTCAACTTGGGGAGGTTGTGTGATGGCAGAAAGTCTGCTATTTCCTTTAGGTTTTCAAGTTTGTTTCATACAAGTGTACATAGAAGTCTCTGATAATCTTTTGTATTTCTTTGGGATCAGTTGTGACTTGACCTTTTGCATTTCTGATTGTGTTTATTTGGGCATTTTCTCTTTTTCTTGGTCAGTCTAACTAGGGTACCATCAATATTGCTTTTCCTTTCAAAGAACCAACTTTTTGTTTAATTGAATTTTTGTATTATCTTTTTGTCTTCTATGTTCTGAATTTGGGTTTTTATTTTGGTGATCTGGATTCTTCTGCTGAAGTTAGGGTGTTGGTGGTCCTGATTTTCCAGCTCCCTTGGGTAATTTGTTAGGCTATTAACTTGTGATCTTTCCATTTTCATCTCGTGTTTGCTTGTAGAAATATAAATTCCTCTCTTAGTACTGCCTTCATGGAATCCCAGAGGTTTTGGTAAGACATTTCTTCATTTTCATTTGTTTCCAGGTATCTTTTAATCTCTGTTTTGATTTCCATGTTGACCCAAGAGTTGCTTAGCATCATGATATTTAGTGTCCATGTCTTTGTGGGTTTGTGGGAAACTTTGTTGGTGTTGACTTTTATTTTATTCCACTGTGGTCTGAGAAGATGCATGGCAGAATTTCAATCTTGTGAAATTAGTTTATACTTGATTTATAGCCAAGAACGTGGTCAGTCTTACAGTATGCTCCATGTGGTGAGGAGTAGAATGTATATTCCGTGGTTGTTGATGGAGTGTTCTGTAGGTATCAATTAAGTCCATTTGGTCAAGTGTCACATTGAGGTTCTGAATCTCCTTGTTCATTTTTTGTCTTGATGATCTGTCTAGAGTATGAGTGGGGTATTTAAGTCCCCAGCTATGATAGTGTTGGAGTCAATGTCTTTTTAAAGTTTACTTGAAAGCTGCTTTATGAAAATTGATGCTCCTATGTTTGGTGCATATATGCTTAGGATGGATATTTCTTTTTGATGGATTGAACCTTTTATGTTTGTGTAGTGACCTTTCATATCTTTTTTAAGTTTTGATAGCTTAAAGGGTATTTTGTCTGATATTAAGATTGTGATTACAGCTTTCTTTTGTGTTCCATTTGCCTGAAACTTTGTTTCCCATCCTCTTACTTTGAGTCTGTGATTGTTCTTTCTGGTGAGATGAGACTCTTGAAGGCAATATATTGCTGCCTCATGAATTTTATCCATTTTACCATTCTATGTCTTTTCAGTGATGCATTTAATTCATTCACATTCAGGCTAATTATTGAAATGTGAGAGTTTATCCCTGTCATGAGGTTTCTATAGAGTTTGTTGCTGTTGTTGTTGTTGTTGTTGCTGTTTGTTTTCTTTCTTTTATTTTTGGGTTGATTCATGTATGTTTTCAATCTTTTCTCCCAAATTCTTATGATGAATGTTGTCATTTTTTCCCCCTTTCTTCTGTGTCTAATACTTTAAGTGTTTCTTGTAGAGCTGGTCTGAAGGCAGCATAAGCTCCATGGGATTGAATGTCTCTGAATGATTTTAATTATTCATCACTGATGAAGCTTAGCTTAACTGGGTAGGTAATTCTTGGTTGAAACTGTTTATCTTTGAGAACTTTGAAGATTGGAACCAAGCTCTCCTTGCCCGAAGTGTTTCTGTGAATTAGTCTGCTGTTATTCTAATTGGTCTTCCCATGTAGGTAGTCTGACATTTTTCTCTTGTTGCCTTTAGGATTTTTTTTTATACCTACTTTGTGTAGGCAAATTAATATGTGTCTAGGAGTTGGTCTACTCATTTGTCATCTTGCAGGGGTTCTCTGAATCTCTTGTGTTTGAATAGTCACATCACTGATGAGATGAGGGAAGTTTTCTTGGATATTTTCATGGAATGTTTGTTCCAGAGTAGTCTCTCTCTCTCTTTCTGCCTCAGGAAGTCCAATTAATCATTGGTTCAGACTCTTGAAATAACTGCTCATCTCTTCAAGGTTTCATTCCATCTTTTTAAGCTCTTTTCTTATGTTTTTAACAGTTTGGGTTAGTTCCATGTTTTGGTCCTCAAGCTTTGAGATTCTTTCCCCTGCTTGACTAATTCTGCTTTCCATGCTTATCAGTTTGTAATTTATTTCATTCATTGTATTCTTTATGGCTGTTATCTCAATTATCAACTCTTCTTTCTTTCCTCTTACCTCTCTTTGATTCTATTTGTTCTCTTTATTAATGTCTTGATATCTGGGTGTGTGGTTTGAGACCATTCTGGGGGTTCTTCATTTTCTGCATTCCAAAGATTTTTTGTATTCTCAATGGCTGACCTCTCAGGGATCTGTGCAAGACCCATATTCTTCTTTTGGTTTTTCTTCATTTGTGTAGATTTTCTTCTCTCCTTTTTTTCCTTCCTCTTTAATTATGTTGTTCAGGGATGAGGGATGGGTAGCTTTTACTTCTACTTGCTCAATCTCCTATTCTTCCTTATATGGATCTTCTGGCTTTGTTCAATTCTGAAGCTGGACTGAGGGTGGAGGGCTCCACTTTTTGCTGTTTTCAGATTTAATTGAGGGGGAGCTGTGATTCAGAAACTATCTGCAGATCCTAGCACGTGCTGACATATATGTGAACCCCCTGGGTCCTGCTTCCCACTGCCTTACAATCTGTTCATGCAGTGGGATATAGGTTTACCCCCTGAAAGCAAAATTAGGTAAGAAAAGGGAAAAGCATGGAAAAAGAAAGGAGAGGGACTAAAGGAAGGTGGAGAGAGAGAAGTGTAAGAGTTCCCTCTTACACACATACCAACTAAAAAATGAAAAGAGACACAGAGACAGAAAAGATTAAAAAACCTAAAACATGCACACAATCATACAAATACAGAAAACTACAAAAAAGCTTACTATTGTACTCTCCCTCAAAAATACCAGTATACAAACAGAAAGTCTGAAAATAAAATAACAGAAACAAAGAAAGTATGAAAATGTAATCAAAAACAGAAAGGAAGAGAGAAAAAAACTAAGACAAAAAACAAATAAGCAAACAAAAAAAGGCAAAACCAAAAAAACAAAAAAAAACTCTGAGGTCATTCCTGCAAGTTCAAATTCCTTTCAGCTCTGCTCTCCAGCCCCTCCCCTCTGCTCTCAGTGCAGGCTGATAAGGTTGTACTTAGCATGGGTCAGATGCCCCAGGTCTGCTGTGAGAGGAGAATGGATCAGATCTCAACTAACTTGGCTATCTGCTTGTCAGGTCTTCCACTCAGCTTGGGGGTGGGGCTTTTGTCTCTCCGAGTTTGAGGACAATACCTCTAGATCCCAAGTTGGAGGCTGGGTTCAACTGGGTTGAGCAATGTAGGTCTCTGCCTGGGCCCAGGACAAGAAAATGGCTCCAGTTGGCATTTCCTCACTGGTGGTGGGGTTCCTCTCCAGTCCTCCCCAATCTTCTCTCTCCATGGATCCCGGGTTCTAGCCACTTTGCTGTCACAGGTTATGATGTGGACTGGCTGCCAGATGATGAGAATCAGTTGTATTTGGCAGGCTTTTCTCAGGAGAGTCCTGAGAGCAGCAGAAAATCCTGTGCCCTGGCAGCTTTAATCTCAGGGTGGTTGGGATTCATAGTCACCTCCAGAAAAGAGTCCTGGGTGCATGAACCACAGATGAATTTTCACTCACTCACAGGTATGCACCTACTCATGCAAAAAGTCTTTATAGACAGTCATGTTTGCAGAGACTCTCACAGTCTGACCTGTCCCTTTGATATCTTACCAGAAATCCCTGAATGTTTTCTTTTCACCATGTACAAATATTAATGCAAACTAGATGAAATACTTAAATGTGTAAGAACTAAAACTATTTTAGAATAAAATACAGGTGCAAATCTTTTTTATCTTAGACTAAAGATAATCAAATAAGACACTATAAGCAGAAGAAACAAAATAAATTACTCATCATCAAAATTAAAATGTTTCTACATCAAAAGATACCATGAAGAAAGCAAAAACACAGTTCATAGTATGGAAAAAAATTGTATATACCTGCATCTAATAGAGCACTTGTTTCTAGCCTATATAAATAGTACTACAACTCAATAATAAAATGACACAATTTAATACAATTTCTAAAATGAGCAAAACATCTAAATAAATATATCTCCAAAAAGTTATATGAGTGATCAATAACCACATTAAAAAGTACTTCATATCATTAGTCACCTGATAAAAGAAAATCAAAACCACAGCATCTATCACTTTATACCTACTAGGATGGCTAGAATAAAGAGGACAGATAATAGTAAGTATTGAGAAAATGTGGACAAGTGGAATCTTTATATACTGGTAATGGAAATATAAAATGATAATAGGCTGCTTTGGAACATTATTTGGCAGTTTCTTAAACAGTTAAGCATAGAAATATCACATGATTCGGTAATAAAATTCAGATATGTACCCAAGAGAAAGATATATGTCCACACAAAAATTTGTTTTTGATGTTAAGAGTGAGAGTATTTATAATAGTCAGAAATGGAAACAAAAATATCCATCCACTGATGAAAATATAAATAAAATTTAATATATCCATACAATGAAATATTATTCTGCAATAAAAATAAATAAATGGTTCACATGTTACTGCATAAATGAACCTTGAAAATATTATGCTAAATGACAGAATTCAGTAACAAATAACCACATATTGTATGATTCCATTACATTAAATGTCCAAAATAAACAAATCTATAAAGACAGAAAGTGGATTAATGGTTGTTTTGATTGAGGGAAAATGCAGACTGGATAATGATTATTAAATGATGCATGGTTTTCTACTGGAGTAAAGTTTTCTAAAATTGATTGTGTTAATGGATACTACTGTCAATATACCTATGTACATGTTAAGTAGATGAATTGCATGGTAGGTGAGTTATAACTTAATAAAAATTTTAAAATATTAAATTTAAATATATACATATACTTTTAAAATATTAAACAATTACAATTTATGAGTGATATCTTCTGATATCTTCACTGTACCCAAATAAGGATTCCTGAATACAAGACTCCAAAAACACATAATAGTAGTAAACTATTAATAAAGTTATCTGAGGAAAGACTTGGCCGCCAAGTGAATAAATGCTAATACCCTGATAAAGGTAATAAATAAATAAATATATACATAAATAAATAAAATATTATATAATACTGGAAAATGATTGGGGAGAAAAGGATTTGATATCTCACTAAAGGAATCCAAAAAGTTCAAGGAAATTTAAAATGCTTTTTTTTTCTTTTGGCAAATCAGTTGGTCATTTAAGAGTTTTGGTTTTTTTTTAAGAAAAGTAATGTTTATATTATTTGTATAAAATATTCTGTGTAAACTGAACAAAAAAATTTTTAACACTGGGATATATTGAAAAATAAAATGAATGATGCCATATGGCATAGGAAACTAGGTAGAGCAGAACTTAACACTGATGTTTTGCACTGGGTCCCTGATAAAATGTTATGAAATTTGAAAATCCTTTCTGTAAGCTTGATATTTTGCTTTATGTATTTTGTTTTATATTTGCTTTATATAATGTTTTTGGATCAAAATGTAAAAAGAAAAGCCTGAGTTGATGCAACTTAAAACACATCTAAAAACAATTACAAGAGTTTTTGAAAAGTTATGTGAATTATTGAATGTCTTGAAAGGCATATATAGGATAAAAGCACAGAACCGACAATCACAGAACTGACACTGGAATCCTGACCCGATGCCTCACTCATGGCAATATTTAACTTGTTAGAGTTTCAATTTCCTTATCTGAATAGTAGAAAAAATAATAGAGAAAATAATTTATCACTCTGCCATATTGTGAGATTAAATGAGTTAATGCATATAAGGCATTTAATACTGTTAATATAATTACCATTATCCTTATGATAGATACTATTTGAAGTGTGAAATAATATTATAAACTCTCTGAGGTGTTTTAATCTAATTCATTCAGGAAGGACATCTTGATTAGTCTTGTTTATTCCTTGAAACATGCTCATTGTCTAGGTGAAATAATCTTTAAAAATTATTATATGTGTGTGTGAGTGCTTGTAGGTAAATAAGTAACTAGTTATAAGACAACAATGAAGTCTTCTCAAAAATCATGAAACTGACTGGGCTCAGTGGCTCAGTCAGTAATGCCAGCACTTTGGGAGTCTGAGGTGAGTAGATTGCCTGGGTCCATGGGTTTGAGACAAGCCTAGACAACTTGATGAGACCTCATGTCCACAATAAATCAAAAATTAGCCGAGCGTGGTTGCACACACCTGTAGTTCCGGCTACTTGGAAGGCTGAGGCGGAAGGATAGCCGCAGCCCAGTAGATCAAGGCTGGGTTGGCCATGAGCATGCCACGGCACTCCAGCCTGGGTGATGGAGTAAGATTCCAAATTAAAAAAAAAAAAAAATCATGAAACCAATGTTGTCATGGTGTTGTTTTTCTCTCAATCACAAAAACTGAATCATATTGATATTTCAGGGGAAAAAAAGTAAATAAAGAACTCTGTAATATATTTTACAGAAAATAGATACCTTCCTCCCCCAATGACTGGCTCTTATTTTAAAAAGGCACCCATAGCCATTTGAAATGTATGCTTCAATTCCTGCTGTAACTTTATGACCTGAATTACCTAAAAAGAAAGAAAGTTACTTCATCAGTCCATAGTAAAGTTCTTTATATTTGATTTTGTTGTAAAAGTTTATGCAATGGTTTATTACAAGAATTGAATCAACCAATATTTTATAAGTATAGTGCTTTGCTTTTTATATAAATAACATTGAGCAAAGTTTCAATTTCTCATTTCCCATCCCCTTGCCCTCTATGACAAAATATTGTCTCACCATTATAAAAAGAAATAAAGCTAGTCTTCCATAATCTGTTCTTGGTTGAGTAATTTTGTTTCTTAGGGACAATTGATTTTTTTCTAAGTAATTATATATTATCCTATAAATAATCACTGCTCACATCTTCTCTGGATAATATATAGAGCTAAAAATGTATCTGCTTCCCAATCTAAAATGCCTGATAATGCACCTCTGTGATTCTTCAAAGATGGTGAATAAATAAATAGTCCCAGTAGCTTAAGTTGTGGTTTCCAAGAATGAGAAATCTAACTTATGATGATTAATATCAATAAAATGGTTTAATAGAATTTTTTTGTCAATTATCTTCTTATAGTGCACTGACTTTGCAAACAGTCACAAATGAAGCTAATTTTGTAGGAGTCCAGCAAAGAAATTTTAGTACAACATTAAAACAGAAATCTGAGAGTAGAGTCATGAAGAGAATAAGAAGATCAGTTTTGTTTTACGTACATCACCTCTTACCAAGAATAGCATTGTTTATTCAATGACAAGACAGCTCAGTCAAGAGACAGAACAGTGTCAAAAGAGACACTTTAGATTTATAACATCTCTCACAGGGGAAAGTGACAATGTAGTGAATGAGTGCTCAACTTACCTAGCAATACAGAATGTGGCACAAAAGGCCCACATTTTTTCTACAGCACAAAGACAACTGAGGGTATTAGCACAGTTATGTGGCTGGAGCAAAGAAGATAGGTAAAGACTCCCAGGGTTGAGAACTCAACAAAGAGCTTTGTATTCTACTAAACACTTCAAGTACTCCACTAAGAGGCCTGTCCACAAGCCACTTGGGACACTTCAGTTATGAACAACCCCAACTGGTCAAATAGAGCTACTCTATTCCCCTCCCCAGTCCATTATCAGGAACCTTCCAAATAACAAATTTGAGCTTTTATAGATGGCTCAGGAGCACATGCAGTCAGCAAATTTGACTCTTTGGTATGGGTAGAAAGCCCACAATCTAGAGAATTTCAGGGCAGCATTATAAAGAAAACAAACAGAAGACTCTCTGCATTCAGACTAGCTGAATGACTGAGAAAAAGGCACATAGTCTTATAATTATTCCACTCCAAAAGGGAACTAAGGAGGTAGAATAGACTTAACCATTGAAAAGATGTGAATACTTAACTGGGTTGCCTGATGAGGCATTTTACTCCCAAAGTCAGTCAGTAAAGACTCAAGGATTTGATTGCTTCTTAAAATGTGAAGACAACAACACAAAACTTGAAAAACATTTTTAAAAAAAGAAAGAAAAAACATGACACCACCAAACCACAATTTTCTAGTGACTATCTCCTAACATACGGAGGTTTATCAATTACCTAACAAAGAAAGCAACCTAAATGCTTTAAGAAACCCCAGCATACAACAAGAGAACAGAGGTAAACAACTCAGTGAAAATTCCAAAATAACACATAAACAAAATAAGATATTTAGCAGAAATATATTGTTTAAAAAAAGAAAGAAAAAAAAAAAAAACAGAAATCCTGGATCTGAATAATATAAATAAAATGAAAAATACAATAGTGAGTTTCAACAGAAGACTTGATCAAGCAAAAAAAATAATTTATCATCTCAAAGATGGGATATCTAAAAGTATCCAGTCAGAAATGAAAAAGAAAAAATAAATGAATGAATAAATACTGAAGAAAGCTTACTAATGTGTGTTTTATGAGAATCTTGAAAGAAGAGAGGCAGAAAAGGGCAGAAAGCTTAGCTTATTAAAAATAAATAATGACTGAAAACTTCCAAATATTGATGAAATATGGGCACTCAGATGCATAAGACTAAAAGATCTCCACATATGTTTAGCCCAAAGAGAAGTTTATCAAGATGAATAATTAAACTGTCTGAGAGAGAGAGAGAAAGAGAGAGGGGGGGCTTTTTTAAGGTAACAAAAGAAAACAGAGAAAACAGATATGTCACATACAAGAAAATCCTTGTAAGACTATCAGCAGATTTCTCAACAAAAGTGTTACAGGCCAAAAGATAATAAAATAATGTGTGTATAGCTCTGGGGGAAAAAAACTTACAACCAAGAATACTTTACTCAACAAAGCTATCCATCAGAAATGAAGAAGAGATAAAGGCTTTTCCAGATAAGCAAAAGCTGAAGAAGTTCACTACTAGATGTTCCTTACAAAAAACATTGAAAGAAAATTTCAAGTTAAAACAAATTAGTAGCATAAAATTTATCAAAGTATATGTTACCAACTAATTGATAAAAATTAGTATATACTCAAATTTAGAATTCTCTAGCACTATAATGGTGGTACATGAATCACTTTTAACTCTAGTATGCAGATTAAAAGACAAAAGTATTAAAATAGTTATAGCTACATAAGTTTATATTATGATACACAATATAAAATAAATTATGATATAGACATAAATTGTGGGTGGAGGGAAGGAAGTCAAGTGTAGTTTTTGTATACAATTGAAGTTAAATTATAAGCTTAAAATAGACTGCTATCACTATGAGATACTTTATGCAAATTCCATGAAAACTGCAAAAAGAAAAAATAATAGAAAATATACAAAAAGATATAGAAAAACTTATCAAATCAAACTGCTATAAAAATTATCAAAAGAAGAAAACAAGGAAAGAAAAACAAACTTATGAAATACTGAGAAAACAAAATGGCAAAAGTAAGCCCTTAACTATTAATAACTACTTTAAATGTTAGTAGACTAAATTCTCCTATCAAAAGATATAGAATGAATTAATGGATAAAAAATAAAATTTAGCAATATGACACCTGTAAGAGACTGAATTTAGCTTTAAGGATTGAGCATTGGATGATGTAAATCAAAAGAGAGCAGGGTAATTACATCTACATCAGACAAAATAAATTTTAAGTAAAAAACTGTAATAAGTGACAAAGATCATTATCAAATGATAAAGAGATCGATCCATCAAGAAAATACAGCAGTTGTAAATAAATGCACTCAACAACAGAGCACTTAATATGTGAGAAAAATATTAACAGATCTAAAGGAAGAAATGCAGATATACATTGAGGGATTCAGTACCCCACTCTCAACAATATATAGTTCATCTAGATAGAAAACCAATTAAGTTAAAGTGTATTTGAACTACACTTTGGATAAAATTGACCCATCAGACATGTACAGAACATTCTTTCTAACAGAAGTTGATTGCATATTATTTTCAAGTGCACACAGAAAATTCTCCAGAATAGATTAGATGTTAAGCCATAAGACTTAACAAACGCAAGATTAAAATCATATAACGCACCCTTTTCAATCACAATGATATGGAACTAGAAATCAATAATAGAAAGAAAACTGTAAAGTTCATAAACATGTGAACAGTAAAGAATGCACGTCACAAAAATTAAAAAATATATTTTAAAACTCATGACACAAATGAAAATGGAAACATAACACACCAAGATATATGAATGTTCCAAAACCATGTTAAGAGAGAAGTATATAGTGATAAACACTTACTTTAAAAAAAAAAACATTTTGATACAAACAACATAACTTTACACCTAACAAAGTTGCAAAAAGAAAAAGTTCAAAGTTAACAAAAGAAAAGAAATAATAAATATCAGAGCATAAATAAATAGAGATTAGAAAACAATAAAAAGATTAATAAAGCAGACTTAGTTTTTGAAAAGATAAATACAATTAAAAATCTTTAATTTTAACAAGTGAAAAGGGAAAATATTTAAATAAATAAACTAAAAACTACAAAAACACCACATCAGATGCTACAAAAAATACAAAAGTTTATGAAAGACTACCATAAACAAATTGCATTCCAACAAATTAAATAACTTGAAGAAATTAATAAGCTCACAGAAACATACAAATTTCCAAGACTGAATCATAAAAGGCAGAAAATTCTAATCAAATAACAAGTCAGATTAAATAAATATACAAACATCTTCCAACAGGACCTAATAGTTTCACTATATTCTACACACAAATAAAAGAAAATAAAGGAGAATTGTTGATAATTCTTTTCAAACTCTCCCAGAAAATTTAATGAAGGGAGCATTTCCAAACACATTTTTATAAGGTCACCACGGGCAGACAATGATACTTAAAAGGAACCAGCAATCCAACACTGATAAACACTGATGCAAAAATTTAAAAAAAAAACAAACTAGCAACCCAAATTTTAAAAATATATACACATGATAGTCAAATAGGATTTATCTTGGGAATGCAATAAAAGGTGATCAAACATTTGCAAATCAATAAATGTGATACATCTCATTAACAAATAATGGATATTATTTATACAATTATCTCAACAGAGTCAGAAAAAGCATTTAGAAAAATTCAACACACTTTCATGATAAAAACTCTCAGCAAATTATATACAGAAGTAATGTACTTCTACATAGTAAAGACCATATATCATAGCCCACAATGCTCATGGTAAAATGCATAAACATTCCTCTAAGATCAAAAAACAAACAAGAATGTCCACTCTGCATTTAATGTCCACTCTGCATTTAATTGATAAAAAGATATACGTATTTGAGGAAATACATGCGTAAAGATCAAATGAGGGAAATTGAGATAGCTGTCACTCCAAATATTTGTGTTTTCTTTATGCTAGAAGCATTCAAATTATTCTTATTTAGCTATGTTAAAATGTATAGCACTTCACTCCACTGATCTATCAAATACTAGATATGATTTCTTCTAACTGTAATTTTGTATCTATTAACCATCCCTTCTTTTTCCTCCTCTCCCCACTATCCTTCCTAGCCCCTGTTAAACATCATTCTAATTCTCTATCTGAGTTATTTTTTTAAAGCATCCACATATGAGAGAAAACACACATTATTTGTCTTTTTGTGCCTGACTTTTTTCACTTAACATAACTCCAGTTTCATCCATGTTACTGCAAATAACAGAATTTCATTGTTTTTCTTGATTGAGTAGTATTTCTTTAGTACAAATACCACATTATCATTATCTGTTGATCCACTGATGACACTGGTTGATTTCATAGTTTGACTATTATGAATAGTGGTGCAATTAGCATAGGGTTCAGATATATTTTTGATATATTGATTTTTTCTGGTTTGGAGATAATATGGTAGTTCTCTTTTTAGTTGGTTTTGGTTTTTTGTTTCTTTGTTGGTTTTAGAAATCTCTATATTGTTTTCCATAGTGGGTATACTGATTTGTGTTCCCATCAACAGTTACAGGTTTTCCTTTTCCCACATCCTCACCAGCATGTTATTCCCTATTTTTTTTTTTTTTTTTACAAAACCATTTTAGTTGGAGTGAGATAATATCTCATTGTGGTTTTATTTTGCATTTCTCTAATAATTAGTGATGTTGAGTATTATTTCACTTACCTCTTAGCCATTTGCATGTCTTCTTTAGAGAAATGTCTATTCAATCTGTTGCCCATTTTTAACTTGAATCTTTTTTAATTTTAATTTTTTGCTATTGAGTTGTTTGTGTTTCTTATATATTATGGTTATTCTTATCAGCTGGATAGCTTTTGTAAATATTTTCCCTCATTTTGTGGGTTAATTCTTTACTTTGTTGACTATTTCCTTTGTTGTGCAAAAGCTTTTTAGCTTGTTGTAATTCCCATTATCTATTTTTGCTTGTGTTATTTTAACTTTTGAAATCTTACAAAACAATCTTTTCCCAGACCAACGTCCTGGAACATTTAATCAATGTTTTCCTTTAGTAGTTTCATGTCTTAGATTTAAATATTTTATTCATTTTTATTTGCTTTTTGTATATGGTGAGAAATAAAGACATAGTTTTCTACTTCTGCATATGGCTACACCGTTTTTTCAGTATGCTTTATTGAAGTGACTGTCCTTTCCCTAATGCATGTTCTTGGCACTTTTGTTAAAGATGAGCTAGCTGACTGTAAATGTGTACATTTATATCTAGGTTCTCTATTTTCTTTCATTGGTTCATGCATCTGTCTTTACATCAGTACTATGCTGATTTGATTACTATAACTTTGTAGTACGTTTTAAAGTCAGGTAATCTGATGTTTCCAGGTTTGTTCTTTTTGCTCAAGACTATTTTGCCTATTCAGAGTCTTTTATCTTTCTATATAAATTTTAGGATACCTTTTTATTTTTATGAAGAAAGTTATTGATATTTTGATAGGAATTGCAATGAATACAAAAACTGCTTTGGTTAATGTAGTCATTTTAACAATAAAAATTTTTCTGATTTATGTACATGGAATATCATTCCATTTTTGTATGTGCATCTTCAATGTCTTTCATCAGTGTTTTATAATTTTTCTCATAGAGATTTTTCACTTCTTTTGTTAAATTAATTTCAAGATTTTTATATTCTTTGTATTTATCATGTGGGATTGCTTTTTAAATTTCCTTTTCAGTTGTATATTAATATTATTTATTTTTGTATGCTGTTTTTTGTATCCTGAAATTTTACTGAATTTGTTTATGGATTCTCACAAATTTTGAGTAATATCTTTAGTTTTTCTAAGTATAAAATCATGCAGTTTGAAAAAAAGGCAATATGAAAAATAAAAAAATGAAATAAAATAAATAAGATATCTAAATTGGAAAGGAATAAGTTAAAGCTGTATTTGTTTGCAGATGACATAACCTTATAAGTAGAAAACCCTAAAGGATCTACTAAAAAAATATTGGAACAAATAAATTCAGTAATATTGCTAAATAAATCAATATACAAAAAAGTTGCATCTCTATACAGTAAAAACAGAGAGAAATTAATAAAATATTTCATTTACAATAGTATACAAAAGGATGATAAAATACTTAGAAATAAATTTAACCAAGAAAGTGAAAGTTCTGTATACTAAAAACCATATGAAAGAAATTGGAAAAGGTACAATTATTGTTCTTAAATTATCCATATTACACAAAGGTATCTACAGTTTTAATGCAATCTGTATTAAAAATCCAATGGCATTTTTTACAGGAATAGGAAAAAGTCTAAAGTTTATATGAAATGATAAAACACCTTAAATAGACAAAACAATTTTTAGCAAAGAGATAAAGGTAAGAACATCAAACTTTTATTTCAAATTATATGACAAACCTATAGTAATTAAAAAGTATGTTACTTGGAAAAACACAAATATGTAGACCAGAGGAAAATAATAAAGAGCACACAAATAAACCTGCAAATATTTAGTCAATAAATCTTTAATATAGTCACTAAAAATACAAAATGAGAAAAAGACAACTTCAATAAATAGTCCTGGGAAATTTAAATATCTACATGCAAAAAAAAAAAAAGAAATCAAATTTTACATTACAGCAAATTAAAAAACAAACTCAAAATGGATTAAATTTTACATTACAGCAAATTAAAAAACAAACTCAAAATGGATTAAAGACCTAAAAATGAGCCTTAAAATCATAAAACTTTCAAAGGAAAGTGTTGTGCAAAATTCTTTGGTCTTGGTAATGCTTTGTTGTTGTTGTTGTTGTTGTTGTTGATTGGTTGGTTTTCAGTTTTCTGGGAGTTTTTTGTTTGTTTTTGTATATGATACCAAAAGCACAATCAACAGGAAAAAAATAAATAAATGAGACTTCATCAAATTAAATTTTTTACTCAGCAAAATAATCAATCAACAAATTTAAAGTACATTTACGGAATGGGAGAAAATATTTTCTAACCTTATATCTTATAGAAGGTTATTATCCAAAGTATATACAGAATTCATACAATTTATAGCAAAAACAAACAAAAACCCAATTTAAAAAATGGAACAAGTTGATTTTTGTGTATGGTGATAGATAGGGGTCCTGTTTCAATCTTCTGAATGTAGTCAGTCAATTTTCTCAGCACCATTTACTGAATAGGTTCTTCTCTCCCCAGTGGTTATTGGTAGATACTTTATCAAAGATGAGTTGGTTGAGAAATTGAGGTTTTGCTTCTGGAATCTCTATTCTGTTCCACTGGTCTATATGCCGGTTCTTGTACCAATATCAGGCTGTTTTGATTATTATAGCCTTATAGTAATGTTTAAAGTCTGGAAGTGTGATACCTACTGCTTTGTTTTTGTTTTGTTTTGTTTCGTCTTTTGGTTTTTTGCTGAGGATTGTTTTGACTATTTGTAGTTGTTTATGTTTTCATATTCAACCCTAAATGGGTCAAAGACCTAAATGTAGAACCTCAAACTGTAAGAATATTAGAACATTCAAGAGATACCTTATGAGAATCAGAGTAGGCAACCAACTCCTGATAAAAACCCCAGATGTCCATGCCATAAGAGATAAGGTAGACAAGTGGGACCTCATTATCTGAAAAGTATCTGCAAAGCAAAAGAAACCATCAAAGGAGTGGAGAGACAGTCCACAGAATGGAAAAAAAATGTTTGCCAACTGTATATCTGACAAAGTCCTAACATTCAGAATCTACAAGAAACTTGAATGTGCCAAAAGGAAAAAAAAAGCCCTATTAAAAAGTGGACAAAAGATATGAATAAACACTTCTTAAAAGAAGATAGATGAACAATTCTATAATAAATATCAACATATAGGTAACATTTATATAAATATCTTTAGCCTACGTGTATCACATAATCATATCATATGTGTTACACATATACATACCTAATGTATGTTTTATATAAGACATATAATTAATGTTTACATTAGGTTAAAATATATCCCAGCAGGGTCTCCAAAATGTTAGGTTAGATCTACTGGGGCGGAGCTGTGCAATCTGGTGCCACATGAAAGATGCAAAGAATTGCACAGAAGTTAGATTAGAAAATATAGTTTATTTAAAAAGTAAATTAGAGAGAGAGAGAAGATTCGCCTCCCAAAGTATGAGAAGGGGCCAAAGGTAGGAAACATGGCAACTATAGCTCAAGGAGACACTTAGCCAGACCACAACTTAGAAAAACAATGGCAAATAAGAAGGTGGGGAGAGAGATTCACCTCCCCAAGGTAGGGAAGTGGGCCAAAGCAAGAAAACATGGCGGCCATAGCTCAAAGATGCAGGGACATCAAAGTTAAACAAAGCAATGGTTAGAATGTAAATGAGAGAGAGAGAGAGAGAGAGAGAGAGAGAGAGAGAGAGAGAGAGGAGATTCGCCCCTTCAAGTTAGGAGAGGGTGCCAAAGTTTAGAAAACATGGAGGCAGCCAAAGTTCAAAAAGCACATGACCATACCATAGTCTAATAAAACAGTGGCAAAGGGCTGCTTGAAATCAAATCCTTTCTAAACTTTCCTTTTGATGGAGAAAAGTCATTAAGGTGATTGGGTAGTGATCTGCTCCACATCATCATGGAAGGCAGGTATGCAAAGGTATTAACTTCAGCAGACAGATGGGTGGGTTAGTCACATGACAGTTGCCATTTTGATGGGGTCTGTGTCATGAAGGTCATGAAGAGCTGATTAGCTTGTTTACAAAACAAGCAATTATCAATAGCTATCTCTGAGAAACCAGTTCTGTCCTTGGCTAGTGGATTAGAGGGTAAAATAAAGTGAACTACTAGAAAAATGTGACAACTCTAAGCAATGCTAAAAAGGTTGCTCATGAGGTATATTGACTCCATGTTATGTTCTTTCAGTTTATAACATATGTGTTTCTGTGTTTACATAAGTCATGTTTTCCTGTAAGAGCTAGCTCCACGAGTGAAAACTATTAGGTTAAAGAAATGATGTATTTGAAATTTTTGAACATAGTCCAAAACTACCCTTCAAAAAGAATTTATCAATTTCATTTATCAGCACTGTACAAAAATGCTATTTCCTTCCCATTTGCCTAAAGTAGTTACTACATTTTTTTGAAAAAATAATAGTATATTTAGAAAAAAAATGATACCTCTATCTCATTGTGCATTAATTTGCATTGCTCTGATTACCAGGCAATGTTTAATAGTAAAAGTATACAATTTGTCAATCATCAGTACTAGTCCAAAATAGAATTATCATAATAGTACCAGTAATAATTGCCCACTGCTGAATATTGCTATAGGCTTACCCATCATCCTATTTCTTAATTTTCTTTGGAAATTGCTCATTATCAGCTTGTCCACTCTTTCTTCTTTGAGTTAATCCACCACTGTGTTTGTCAGCAATAGAACCAACATCAGGGTTCTGTGACACTGCCATTTCACTACTGTGCTTCTTTTTTCTTCTTTCATCTTTAAGGAAAATGTGATACTAAGAATAATAGCTACTTTATACAATAAAAATATCTTACATGTTTTCAATGACTTTATAAAAACTCAATTTAAATTTAGTCATTACAAATGTTCTGTGCTTACTTTAGTTTTACATTATATAATGATTGCCATATAATTCTAAGAGAAAATCATTCCAATTTTACTAGTAATATTTTTGAAAATTGTGGTCCTTTTCTGTTTCAGAGAAAGAAACAACTTTTTTCAAAATTTGCCAAAATATTGATAACATATATTAAGTGTACACAAGTGGTCACTGGTCATCTCTTTGAGCAAAAATACAAGTGTTTCCTAAAAAAAGCTGATGGTTTTCAAAGGTTACCTTTATCAATGATTATTGCTTCTTAATCCATTTTTCAAAATAAATGTCTTTCCAATAAGATTCTCTCTTTTCACTTGAATTTTTTATTTTACTTGAACTTTTATTATGCATTTTAAACAATAATATTAATGATAATCTATTTTTTTACAATATCTCTTTCTGTTATTTTGATGTTTTCTTTGCAGGCCTAAAAAGCAAACAATTCCTTTCAGGCAAATAGTAAATATGCAAAATAAAAAGAATATAATAAGTTTTTGTTTTTTAATATAAAATCTCTGCATTTGTAATTTATTTCTCCTATTCATAAAATTTACAGGTAATATGTTTAAAGGTAATGAGGAATTCTGTAATTTTCCACAAGAAAGATTAAACTGTAAATATAAAGACCCTTAGGGGACAAAGAAAAAAAAGAAGAAGATATACAGGCAGCCAACAGACACATGAAAAAGTGTTCAGCCTCATTAATTATCAGAGAAATGCAAATCAAAACCACATTGAGATACCACTTAACTCCAGTAAGAATGACCATCATTAATAAAACAAACAATAACAGATGCTGGTGAAATGTCGAGAAGAGGGAACACTTCTACACTGCTGGTGGCAATGCAAACTAGTTCACCCTCTAAGGAAAACAGTGAGACGATTTCTTCTATATGACAGCAATCTTTCTACTGGGAATGTACTTGGAGGAACTCAAATCATTCTACAAAACAGATACCTGCACATGCATGTTTATTGTAGCACTATTCACAATAGCAAAAACATGGAACCAACCACACTGCCCATCGAAACAGGACTGGATAAAAAAAGTGGTACATATACATGATGGTGTATTATGCAGCCATAAAGAAGGACAAACATACGGACTTCGCAGCAACTTGGATGGATTTAGAGTCTATAATACTCAGTGATCCATTACAGAAACAAAGAACAGAGTACTTCCTGTTCTCACTCATAAGCAGACCTTGAACATTTGCTGTAATACTATAAGAAAGGAACAGCAGTACAGAATCCTGTCTGTTGGGGGGGACACACCATCAATAAGAGTACCTGATCTCAAACCAGGTAAAGTGGGGACCAATGAGAGGCCCAAACTTAACCTGTTCAATGACCACTTGCATACCTAATCCTGAATTCTACCCCATATCTTTAAAATAAAATTAAAATGTTTAAAAAAATTAAAAATCAACATAAAACAAAAAAAATGGGACAAGGACCTAGTGAGGCTTCTTTTCTTTTTCTTTTTTTAAATAGAAGACATAGAAATAATCAACAGGTGTTATTTCAACCTTACTAATCATCAGGGAAATGCAAATCAAAACCACAATGAGATAGCATCTCATGTATGTTAGTACAGCTATTATCAAAAATCAAAAGACAAGAAATGTTGGTGAGGATGTAGAAAAAATAAACCCTTGTACTGTTGGTGGGGATGTACATTGGGAAAGTATATAAAACAGTAAAGAAGTTCCTCAAAAAATTACAGCTAGAATTGTCATATAACCCAGCAGGTATATATCTAAAAATGAAATAATATCAGTATTTTAAAGAGAGTTCTGCAGTCCCAGGCTAATTGCAGAGTATTCACAGTAGCTAAGCTCTAGAAACAACCTAAATTTACATTATTAGATGAATGGGTAAAGTAAATGTGATATATTAGTACAAGGAAATAAAGTTATTCAGCTTTAAAAAATGGAGGACATTTTGCCATTCGCAAAAACATTGATAAACCTGGAAGACATTATGATAAGTGAAATAAATCAAATAAAGAAGGGCAAATACTGCATGATATCTAAAAAAGGTGAAGTCATAAAGGCAAAGAGAGTTGAACAGTGGTTATTAGGGGCTGAGGGATGGGGATAATGGGAGGCATTGGTCAGACGGTACAAACGTTAACATCAGATGAGCAAGTTCTGGAGATCCAATGTAAAACATAGTGAGTATGGTTAATAAATATTACTTTATCATTTACATTAAGTTTGTTAATAAAGTAAATCTTGAGTTCTTATCACAAAAAAGAGAGAAATAAACAGAAATCTAATGTATTCTGATACTCACCTATCCACAGTTAATTCTGAGAAAACATGCCAATTCTAACCATTCTGGAAATATTTAGTACAGGTGAAATACAAATCTAATAAAGTTAAGTAGTTATGGTTATTGCTGACAAAAGATGCAAACATTTCTAAAATATTTAAGATGGTTTATTCTGAGCCAAATGTCAGAGACCCAGTCGTGTGACACCATCCCAAGAGCTCCTGAGAAGATGTGCCCAAAGTGGTTGAATTACAGCTTGGTTATTTACATCTTAGAAAGACAGAAGTTACAAAAAAAGTAAAAATTAATATATGTGCATTTTGCATTGATTCAGCCTGGGAAAGTCAAACATCTCTTCTCAGGAGCTTGCAGGTCATTGATGAATTCAAAAATTTTCTTTGTCTAAGGAATTTTGAAATCAGTGAAGGAAATGCCACTGTTGAGCTGAGAGGAAATTTCTGGATTTGTGGGTGGCAACCTTGAAAGAGAATAGATAATGAACTAAACATCTAGCTCCTTTGTGTACCCCTGAGAAATTCCTCAAGAGATGACTTTGCAGGGTGATAAAATATCTTTATTTCCTTCTTTGCTTCTTATGTGATGTGATACCACAGTCAGATTGAAAAGTAACTCACATTATAAAAGGTTAATAAAAACCTGTCTCCTCAGGTGCGTGAGTTAGGAATTTGACAAGAGAGAGAAAAAAATACAGTTTAGTCTTCATTATGTTCATTTTCTTAATATTTGAATTTCTAAATTAATTCCAGGGCAGCCAAAATTCCCACTGTGAACAATGATGTGATATATTTTAATTCTTAATTTCATAGGGCTCACAAGTGCAGCTGTAAGAAACAGAATAAACAACTATAATAGGACATAGTAAGAACAATAATGTTAATAAATCCTTGGCCCAAAAGTGGTACCAAGGTTGTGAGTTTGAGAAACCTCAGAAGATATGATCTTTGAAATAAGCATAGAAGAAATAGTAGAAAATTTGCAAATAGACTAAAAAGAGAGTATTTCTGGCAGAGAAATGACCCTGTGAAAAGAAGACATCAGGAAGCATGGTATATTTAAAAGCCACAGATAGTTCAGTGTGAACTTGAAAAGAGGAACCGATTCTTAAGACGCTTGTAAGAATTGACAGTCATTCAAGTATGTGGACCAGAAATATATGTTCAGTTTGGACACAATAGCTCAAAATTACTTGAAAATACAGAAAAGAGAGAAAATCATACAAGATAAAGAGGTGTTAAGTGTACATTCACTCTTTCTGAACCATGATTTATCAGGGAAAACTCAGTAATGTCAAGCAATCAGTTCAGTAAGCATATTATGCACTTGGTAACAAAATGATAATTTTTGGTCCTTGTTAGGTTAAAATATATCCCAACAGGGCCTCAAAAATTTTAGGTCTGACCTGTTGGGTGGGGTTGTGTCTGGTGTGCAAGATCCAGTGCCACGTAAAAGATGCAAAGAATTGCACAGAAGTTAGATTTAAAAATATAGTTTATTCAGAAAGTAAATTAGAGGGAGAGAGAAAGAGAGAGAGAGAGAGAGAGAGAGTGAAGATTCACCTCCTCAAGGTAGGGGAGGGAGACCAAAGCTTAGGAAACCAGGTGGTAGTCATAGCTCAAGGAGCACATGGTCATACCAGAGTTTAGTAAAGCTCTGGTGAGTGGTCACTAGCAGTTAAGTCCTTTTAATCCTTCCCTTTGATAGGGCAAGGTCATTAAGATGATTGGGTGGTGGTCTGCTCCACATCATCGTGAAGGGACAGATAAGTTCTGGTACTGATGTCAGGTGATGGGAAGCCAGTAGATGGGTGAGTTAGTCACATGATTACTGCCATGGTGTTGGGGTTCTCTGTGTCACAAATGTCAAAAAGGCCTGATTGGGGTAAGTTGGGTCTTATGGGTGGAGGCAAGTACTTGAAATAGAAAAGCTAATTAGTACAATACAAGCTGGGAGGGGCTTGTAAAACAATTATCAATAACTACCTCTGAAAAACCAGTTCTGTCCTTTGCTAGTGATTAGAAGATAAGTTAAGTGAACTGCTAGAAAAACATGAGATTTGGGCAATGTTTAAATGATTGCTCATTGGGTATATTAAATCCATGTTATGTCCTTTCAGTTCTGTAGATAGAAAGACTTTCCTAAATATCTGTGATCTTTCACCTGGAAGGTACAATGTATCCAAAGGTTTGGCTCATTATTTTTATATGTAATGGCATTTTTAACAGCCAGAATAGAATTTCCTCAAGCTAAGTGTCTTTCTCTATAGTTTTTGGTCCATGACTCAGCAAATCAAAAGCTTGTATAGGTGCATTCAAGATTACTATTAAGAGATGAAAACCTTTTCTTTTTTCGTCCAATGTAATCAATGAATATAGTTTCCATGGTTATAAATCTTGTGACTGGGCTAAATTTGAACAATGAAGTTAGAATGAGGTTGGTTTATGAGAACTACAAAACTCTCCTGGCATGTACAGCTTCATCTATTTCCAGGCATTAAGGACTTGAACAAATTCTAGTGTAGCTTTTATCTGCCCAATACTATGTTCCTAAGATGACCTTAGAACCCCTTAAAATGCCTGCCTGAGAAAGCTTACTGCTGCCAAAAGAGTTTATTGTTTTTCCCAGTCAAAACCTGACTAAAGATCCCTGACTTTCCTTTTCTTAGAATATTTACAATTATAAATATTTTCTCTGTTCCTTTGAGATGTAAATCTTCTACCATAAGGCAATGTCTACTCAAAGACCTGGGAGCCATCTCTTTCAAATGCAAACATCTAGGTAAATAGCTCTCCACTCTCCCAGTTTCCATGGGAGGGTCAAAGCCTAACTTCAGTGAGTACCTTTTCCAAATTTTGAAAAGACTATCTTCTGTCTTAAATATATGAGAAATGTGTTTCTCCTCCAGATAAGTGAAATTAACAAACCAGTGACTAAAAAGCTCAATCATATTTCAGATAGTATAGCACTGTTTTAGCATGACTACAGATGAGAACACTATCTATGAGTAGCAGGGTCTTTCCATATCTATGGTAAAATGAAAGCCTTTAAGCTTTGTTTTTAGCCATTAATATATAGCTGCGATCTGTCTCCTAGCCAAACACAAGCATGTTAGGGTATGGGTGTGGGGGTCTCTGAGAGCACTTATGCAACAACAGAAGATCCAGTGTCCTCTAGTAACTCATGTCCTTTTCACATACTTTTAAATAACGTAATTTGACAGTAACCTGAGGGGAACATCTCTAAGCCCTATGCTATGACTTGAATGTGGTTTGCTTGTCCCCATCAAATCTCATATTGACATTTGATCCCCAGTGTTGGAGATGATACCTAATGGAAGATGTTTGGGTCATAGGTGCAGATCAATCATGAATAGATAATACCCTCCCTCGGGGTGAACTGTCATTTAAAAATCCCTGGCAACTCTCCCCTTTCTCTCGCTTCCATTTTTGTCATTTGATCTGTATATAAGTCAGCCTCCTTTTGTCTTTTAACATGCTTGGAAGCAGCTGGAGGCCCTCACTGGGTGCAGATTCTGGTGTTGTTCTTCTTGTATAGTCTGAAGAATCATGAGCCAAATAAACCCTTTCTTTGTTAATTACCCAGTCTCTGATATTCCTTTATAGCAACTTATACTGAACTAAATCATTGTGTCTTCCCACCACTACAGATGCACACTCCTCCTCATGGCTCAGTCTTCATAGGTACTTCAAAAGGAGCTGATGCTCTCAGAAGCTGAGCACAGTGAAAATCATAATAAAAACATTGCGATATTTTAAAAAATGGTAACATGACATATACCAGTTTCATATTATTTTTGTTTCTCCATCTATAGAAGAAATGGTATTTTGTCTTATTTATTTGAGAATAAAATGTAATGTTATTGTTGCGGGAACACAGAGAGGCCATGACACCGAGGCTATCTTAGGAAGTAGCAGATTTATTAGTGCCAGCACAACACAGCAGGCTAATGGCTCCCAGGCTGAGCACACTGCAGAGGGACGAGAAGGGTCTTATACCTTAGTTTGGGTAAGGGAGGGCGTCAGGTTGTGTCACTATACATTTTCTTTGGAACTTACAAGGTTGTACTTAGTAAAACCAGATTTTCAAAGAACAAATGGTTTCCAGGATATGCATAACAAGCAGGGGTTGTAAACTGATAACTTCACAAAGAGAGGATTTGGGTTAAGGTTGTGAATTGGTTACTATCTTACATTTCCAGGAAAGCCATCTTTGGCTATTTGGTTTTCTCAAACAAAACCTGTCCAGCAGGTTTCTAGAGTTTGCAGATTGATCATTAAAAGGAATATTGTAACTCTTATCAGCCCCTCTCTGCCACATTATAGCTGTGTAAAATGCAATATAATGCATAAAAAAGAGGTCCACATTTTATTAATAATTTTAATACCAAATTAGGTAATATAGTCAGTAAAAAGTAATTATCTGTGCACATGTGTGCTTTATGCAAAAAAGGGACTCCTCTTCTCCATGTACAATCATTGAGAATAAAATTGCTCTAGTAGGGTATTTCATTTCTAAGCATGACTGGTGCTTTGGTTTTAATGCGTCCTTTCTAAAATTAAAGTGTTGTCAAAATGATAGTATTAACAAGTGGGGCCTTGAAGAGGTGATGAGGCAATGAAGCATCCTCCCTTGTGAGTGGTAATTAAGGCTTTTAATTTAAAAAGTCTTCAGGAAGTTAGGCTTACTGGCCCGTCCACCTTCTACCATGTGAGGGCACAGTGTCCCTCTCCTACAGAGGATATAGCAACAAGGTGTCATCTCCGAAGAAGAGATAAGCCCTCACTAGACAACCAAACTTGCTGGTGCCTTGATCTTGGACTTCCTGGATTCCAGAATGGAGAGAAAATAAATCCTGTTCCTTAGAAAGTACCCAGTTTCAGGTATTTTGTTATAGTAGCACAAAACTGTCTAACACAGCTAGTATTCAAAAAGGGCAAACGCAGCAGATAATGTATTTAAATATAAATTTCATGTGTTTTGAAAGAAAATTAACTAGAGTGTGGGAGCCTTTTGGAGAAATTTTAGAATGAAAACTTAGCTACTATTTGCATAATTCTCATATTTTAGGAACAGAAAATAATGATCATTAGTCATTGCTCTGTTTTTGAGACAATACATGTTTATTCAATGTAATAGATGAGATTTCTAAAGTTTTTTGATTTTGTTTTTTATTTCCTTCAGAAACCTAACACCCAGACATGCGCTAGGGGGGGAATATCAATAATTCTATCATCAAATATATTGTACTGTATTGCTCAATAGAGAGTGAGAAGATTTGACAGCATCATACTTGTTCTGAGAAGTTGTGCCTCACATATTGGTTCAGATGTTAAAGAAAAAATGTGGTACATATACAAAATAGAATATTAGGCAGCCATAAAGAAGGACAAACATATGGACTTTGCAGCAACTTGAATGGATTTAGAGTCAATAATGCTCAGTGATCTATCACAGAAACAAAGAACAGAGTACCACATGTTCTCACTCATAAGCAGACCCTGGACATTTATTATAATACTATAAAAAAGGGATTGGCCGTAGTGGGATACTGCCAAAGTGAGGGAGGAAGGACACAACATCAGTAAGGGTACCTGATCTCAAGCCAGGCAAAGTGGGGACCAAAGGGAGGCCCCAACTTTACTTGGACAATGTCCACTTGTATACCTAATCCTGAATTGTACCCCACATCTTTAAGATTAAATAAATAAATAAATAAATAAATAAAAGTAATGAAAGAGACTCCCAAAATAATGATTTGAAGATTTTATTTCTGTAAATTATTTCTCATTCCATTTATTATTACTGAAATCCACTGATCACTTTTTATCACCACAAGTTAGTTACTAAATGATAATGTTCTCACTTTATTCCTCTCATGTGCTAAATGTGTTATTAAAAAAAAGAAAACAGTAACAAAATTGGTAATGATGCAAGGATACAAAAAAGCATGGATCATTACAGGAAGAAACCCTAACAATTATTTTAAATAAACTGACAACCAAGGTTGGGCACGAAAAATAAAACAAAACAGAAAAAAATAACTTATATCATTATAAGTTATTTAATTTGTTACTTATTAAAAATAATTAGTTATATGCTCAATTTATATCAAACATACATTCAGGTGATTTGATAATTAAACTTGATCATAAAAAATAAAAAAGATTTATTTAATCATTATTCTTTTGAGGGGAAAATTATTGATGACTGAATCTATTTATATATATTATTGCCTCTAGAACTTTTCTACTAGTGGAATTGTTACTTTACAGGTTACAACAGTTTTTAACTTTCAAATTATATTATTATGTATATAGGAATATTTATTTTATTAAACATCTTGGTCAAAAGAAAACTTCATTTTGAAAGGCATTACCTTAATACTACAATGTAAATGCTTTTGAAGGGAGAAGATGGGGAAATGAATGCACAGCTAAAAAATAAAGTTAGAGTTCATTTAGAGATTATTGCTTTTTGTCACCAAGAAAATACTCCAAGTATTTACCGTCTTGTGAATCCATTTATCATTCATCCATTCTTGCATTTCCTCATTTGTTCATGCATTTCTCCAACAATTGTCCTCATGCAGTTTCCTCTTGACAGCTATGAGCATGGACTTTGGAAACAGATTGGGCTGAAGCTCATTTTACGGCATGCATATTCTCTGTGGACAAGTTGTGCTGATCTCTAGGCCTCATATATAAATAAGGAAAAAGGGGCAGTGCCTGCATAGAATTTTGGAAGACATAATATGTTAATCTAGTAAAGGACTAAAGAAAAAAATTACCTCTCACACAATAATCACTCATTTAATTCTATTTTGTTTAATAATTATACTCACTGACAAGCACTGAAATTTTACTATATATCAGACTGTATGCTAAGAAGTTTGCATAATTTAAGTCATTAGTTAAATATATATATGTGTGTATATACACTTAACTTTGTTTTTTGAATTTTCAATAACTTTACAGATGATAAAATAGAATATCAGAGAATATAAGTAAATTATATAAGGCCATCTGTTCAGAAGACAATCAGACCAAAATTAAAACCAGACAATCTGACTCAGAAACATGTACTCCCAATGTTTGCAGTGCATTTCCTTTTTTATTTTTTTGATTTGTTAACTTAACTTACCTAATTCAGAATATTTGCAGGTACAGATATGTAACCTCTGAGTGCATCTAGTGGAAGAAGAAATTATTTTTGATAGAGGCATTTCTATTCATTTTACCTATTGTTTTCATAAACAGTTCAAAACAAATTAAACATTGAAGTGCAAACATTTAATCAATCCTAACACCCATTTATTGGTGCTTCAACTACAAAGAAATACAGATTATCCCTTTAATATTTAATATATTTACAAATCTGCTCCAGAAAATCTGTTCCTTTCTGTGTCTGTACTTCTTCCCTGATAGTTTGTTTATTGCTTTTTGAGAAGTTTGTTGTATGAAAGCTCTACAAGACTAATTTTGAACCAAAGAGAAAAAAGTTGTCATGAAAGCAAATAAACTAGATTGTAACATATTATTAACCTATAGTGGTCACCACAAACTATCATCAACACATATCTATTGTGCATCTATTTATCTCTAATCATTGTGTCTGACACTGAAAAAATCAGAAGTGTTCCAAACAGCCTTTACTTCTATTGAAGATGCAGGTTACTGCAGAAGAGACACTCTATCCTATTACAAATCCATGTGATTACTAAGTCAAGTAGAAAATCTAATAGAAGTATGTATGCTAGATTATATACTCCATGAAAGCAATAATTTTGTTATTGTTACTTTCTACAATGTAACTCAGCATTTAGAGTAGATGACTGGCATATTATAGATGTTCAAAAAATATTTGACTAATGAATGTGTAAGTGAGTGGATGAATCAACAAAGGCTGTGGAATCATGAAAGAAGAGTATTCAATGTGCTGCACAGGCTTAAGATGGTCTTCACAAAGATGGTTTGATATAGGTAGGGTCTTCTGGATAAAAAAGAAAAAAATGATGATACTTAGTCACATTGAATTTTAGTAAGAGTAATATCATTTTGCTATTGAAACCACTTTTGCAGAGTTTCTGGACATTTTGCAGGAAGAGGCTTGATGTGAGTACCATTACAAAACTTTAGCAGTCATGAATTCACCATGCCCCTTTCAAAGAGGTAGTAAAGGGAAACTTAAACACAGGTATCAATCGATCAAAGATAGAACATCAGATATTTAATGTTTCTTGTCCTTTAACCACATTTTTCTTCAGACCCCACTTACTTGCCACTTCTCAGCTAAAAGGAAGAAGTTGTTTGTGTGTGTTTGTGTGTGTGTGTGTGTTAAATAAACTACAGCCTGCCTTCTTCTTCCTCTTCCACCAAAAATCCTTTGATTATCTCTAAATGACCACAAAATGAATCTTAAAGGGATTATCTTATTTCTGAATAATCTGGCATCAACCTATCTTTCCAATCTCATCTTGGTCAATCTCATCTCTCCATACTTCAACCACATTTACTCTCTTATTCTTATAAGAGGCAGTCATCTGTCTGGTTTTCTGAAACAGAGGATATGATGGGTATTGTGACCAAGTAATTTATTGGGGGTGTGCTTACAAGAGAGAGATAAGACCAGGGTAAAATTGTTAAGCAATAATGTGGTTTAAGATAAAGACTAGCTTCTGAATAATTCTACAAAAATCTGGACACAGAGAGCAGCTGTGAATTGTAAGCAAATATCACAGAAACTAAGGAATGCATAATCCAGCATTTGAAGATCTGGGTGGAACATTTATAATGTATACTATGCAGGCTAAATTCTTTGCTGCCTCAAGGCCTTTGCACTTCTCATTTTTTAACTTGGAACACTAGGCTTTCTGCTGTTTCAATGGCTAGCTCTTCTAACTGTTCATTGAAATTTTGTACGTGATCACCTCTCAGAGATGTCATTGCCAACCCATCCCACCTAGATCTTATTGTTGTTATTATACATGTTAAGTCTGTGTTTTTCTCTTTCCAATTCTTAGCTTGATGAACAATAACTTTCATTCCTTTAAAACTTTATTTAATTGTTTTCTATTTTGACTATTAAAATGTGTACCTAGTGAGGTTAAAACTAAATTTGTCTTATTCACATCTGTAACACTGGCTTCCTAGGATAGATACTGAAATAGAGAAACAAAGAAGATATACAACAAGTACATGTTGAGTGCATGTTTGAATGCATCATTTGTGTATAAAGGCCTTAGCAGTCCCCTACATTCATCCTTTATACAGACATTGTGAATCTCTCCACAATATTAGGGCCCTAGGATAGTTTCATATTTATTTACCTGCTTCATCTTCCTAAAATACCATGTATACCCATTTTAATACCTAATGTCCCCATTATGAGGAGCATCTCACTCATGCCCTTAACAGCTCAGTTTTGTTTTTTTTTCGGACTTCAATTTGCAGACTCATAAAAGATATGCTTTGTTGCAGTAAACTATTCATCCAAACCCAATTCTTCCATTCTCACCCCCCTTGATTTCCTGAGAGAATCTATCTACTTCTGGTCTTGATACTGGGACACAATGCATTAAGTCCAATCTAATGCCAAAATATGTGTCAACAATTCACTGCCCTACAGATATATTTGGTTCCTTTTTTAATCAGAAGTATTGTAACTTATTTAAATGGCTTCAGTATATCTATTCAGTTTCAGAAACGCATTCAAGAGGTTTTATTTTGTTTATGATTAATTCTAAATTATTAATCTTGGAAGCTAAATGTGGAATAATAAATTCCTTTTTTTCAGATTAATGAAGGATAAGAAATATTAGAAAAGTCCCAAAGATAGGACAAAGTTTGATCTATTAATTCTATATAACAGGAAACCTACATAATAAACATGAGGAGAAAAAGGAAAATTTTTTTAAACACACACGTGTTCATTTTGTATGTATAGATATGTATATGCATATATGCACATTTGTATATGTATATGTGAATATATAAACATATGTATAAGTAGGTGTGTGTGTATATATATAAAATGAATGATTATAAATAAGATTAATCTTTCTTACTTGATATATTTAAATGTTTTACTAAGAATGGTGTTGCTGTTAATACCTAATAGTCCATTCCCACCAGTGCTATCCTTTAAAAAAGTTTTCACCTCTTTTATAAAATACAAAAGTCAATTCAAACTGTTTGTTTTCATATCCTTAGTGTTATTGATTTTGAACACTCCATATGTTGTCTTGTGTACTTGTAAAGATAAGATGTAATTACTGAGAAAATGGATCAATGAAATAAGATATTTGAATTCTTATTAGTTTATCTCACTCTGCCTTAAGCTCAACTTCCCAAAGAAAACAATAAATTTGCATGTAATTTTCTTGGGAAGAAAAATAACTAGAGTCAGTGTCCTGTCAAATTCCTGAAATTTATTACAATAACCCTGCAAGGCATCCTTACTATAACTGAACTTTAAAGGAAATTTTGAGGAGAGATACCACTCTATAACAACACAAATATAAATGATTTCCAAGGATTAATCTTGAAATCTGCTCTGGGCATACCACACATAATATATGTAACTGCACTTTGATAATTGTCTGAACTGGATTATGCTCATGTTTCTTCTATATGGCTATAATTCAACAAATTAGTGGCAAAGCAACCTAATCAACCTTTTAGAATGATCAAGATACCACTTCCCCTGTTAGACAATATAGTCCCATCTTATCTGCTCAGCACTTAAGGAACTAACAAAAGCAATGCTTCCTCCCAAACCCAGGCTTAGAGGCTTAAGATGTATTCATTTCAAACATGCATATTTATGAGTTTCCTTTCTTTTACCTTATCTGCCCCTGACTTTACTTTCTTAAATCTCATTCTAGCTTGTGTATAATACTCCGATATTTTGAGTGTACCGTTGGAAAAGACTAATGCATAAATTAACAAAAATAATTCTTTAGATGCAGTTGTATCCTAAGCCATCTGTCTATCTGAAATCTGATGTCTTCTATTTGATTCATTGGACAGAAATCATGATATTGGATAATTCTAGAACTTTCTCAAGTAGAAACAAATAATAACTTTTAAGGTTAAAAAATAGAGTAGAAAGATATTTCCTGGAATTTCTAAATAACTTATAATCACAGACTCATGGAACATTGAGATGAGAATAATACAGATAAGAATAGATACAACAAAAGCTCACCTGAGGGTTTTATGAATATCAATAAATTTTGAATTCATTCCTTCAACACTTTGTATCTACTCATATCTTTTTGCATAGTCTCTTCTTTCCCTTCTACTTCTTTCAATTATTTGCAGCTCTACAGAAGGGAAGTTAAATGGTTTACTTGTCACAGCATTAATGGCACTGGACACTGAGCTTGTCCAAACACCTGATATTTGAATTATCGTGTTAATATTTCCAACAAATACTTATCCTCTATTATGATTGTATCACGACTGAGAGCAAAAACAATTAGGAATAAAAACAATAATGAATAATTTAAAACATATTGTTATCTATATTATTACTGAGTCCTTTGATGTTCCAGAAACTTTTATATACGTTACTTCTAATCCTTGTATCATTCAGTGAAGTTATTATTGCTGTTTTTTCCCAAGAAAGAAACTGAGATTCAGAGAAGTAAAGTAACCTTTCTAAAGCCAAATACAAGTTGGATTTCAGACTAGATATATGGGCACACGCACTAAAGCACATTTCTTAAACAACCCCAGTAATGTAGAGCTCACCAAACACAGAAGCAAACATATTTCATTTCCCCCCTTAGAGGAAGATTTTAACTGAATCCTCAGTATATGAATATGAATTCACACTGTATTCTATCAGGTAATTCACTACAAATCATAATCAGAGCCTAGTATACTTATTCCATTCAAGTGTTTACACACATATTTGCAAGACAGAGATTATTATTCATTAACATAATGGTATTTAAAAATATATATTTCTCATATATACCCAGAGTGACTTAATTATCTCTCATTTATTCATTTAGTTTGGAAATTTAGATTAAAATAAAAATCAACACTTGCCCCAACAATGTTTTAAAATTAAGTACATAAAATGCAACCCAACTCCCTCAGTAAAATGATGTACCCCCAGAACCTGAGCAGTCTGATTTCTTGTTTTGTAGCTGTGAAGACAGATTACTACAATTACTGCTCAAAAGCTTGTGGTAACATCTTAAGCAAAGGAAAGTAGTCATAACCATCTGAACTGACATAAGCTGACTACACAGAAATTACTAAGATATGGAAAATTAAGAGTTACATTTTAAAAACACATGGAATGAAAGAACAATTATTATACTTGATTTAATTTAATTAAATTAATTTATTTAGTATATATTATTGGCAACTACTCTGAGGCATGCATAACGCCAGAACTTACAGGTACATATAAACATAATATATGGTACTTAGTCAAAACTAGCTTGTAGTCTCATGGGAAGACAGATTTTATCATAATGTAGCATGTGTTATTGGGAAGCAGAGGAAAACAGAAGAATCTGGGTCTGGTTTTGGAAAGGAATTGACATTTGCACTGTGTTTTGAAACAAAATTATATTATGGGAAGAGACAGCACTGAGAGCAAGAAGCAGGCTAAGACAGTATCTTAATTGTATGCTTTCCAAAGATGTAAATTTGTTTTCTAAAGAGATTAAGAACCAATTTAAGAATTATAAGAAAAATGACAGTAAAAATAATAATAAAGACATTATCAGGTTTTTACTCTTCTGGAGATGACATGGTGAATAGATGGGAACTGGGTAAATCAGAAGGCAGATTAAAACAATCTAGGCAAAAATTAATTAGGCCTAATTAAAGTCATAAGAGTAAGAAAAGAGGGGTGACACAATGAGTAGTCAAGGCTCAAGGTTAATATGTTTATTCTATTAATATTGAATATACTATTGATATAATAGAGCATGCTAACCAATTGATTTGAACTCTTCCTGGGTTCTGTTTAAAAACCATCATGACCACATTCTCTAACAAGCTCTTCACAAATGCAATCAGACAGTGCCTCATCTTTGCCTATGTTGCATACCTCTCCCTTCCTCATCTGAGGCTCTTCCGATTCTGTGGCAAGGGACACCTGCAGAACCTGCTGTGTACGCATGCATATTTCTACAATATAGAAAGTCAATGCCCACAGGGTCATTCATGACCAGCAGGAGACAACAGAGAGATCTACAAATGTGTTTCTGGAGCAGTTTGTTCTGAGACATATTTCATAAAGTAACTTAGAAGATTCCGGGTGAAATAGTATTCACTCATCCATAGCAACGGACAACACTCAACACCATAACACTCATTTACATTGACTTTTATTTTTCCAATGTGTCACTTCCCTTGTTCTTCATTCTCACTTCCTTTATGTTATGCCCCAAATTGACAATCTGTAGTCAATCTTTTGCTTCAGGTTCTGCTTTTAGGGAAACCTAAGCAAAGGTACTGATTAATAAGGAATATCTGACCAGGTGTGTCATGTTCATAGTTTCCTGTCCATAGTCCTTAATTCAATGAAAACCATATGAAGACTTTATGATGATATACCTGTAGTCTCAACAGATATATGATTTTATGCTTCAGAGGATAAGACCAGAGCAGCCACTTAATAAACTGAGAAACACCACAAGATGTGTTCTAGCATGACAGTATTAGCTATGGTAATCAGATTACCAGTAAGATCTCACATGAGAACAATGAAGGGAAAAAACATACACATGAGAAAAATGAAGGGAAAGCACACGTGCGCGCATGCGCACACACACATACACATACACATACACACACACACACACACACACACACACACACTGTCACTAGAAGCTAAACAGAAATTTTAAAAAGTAGGTAGAGAACAGCCATTAGGTAAAATTGTGGATATATGAGTCTGCAAACTACACTCATGAAGAAACAGAAACCATGAATAGACAGCATGAAATAATAAAAACATACCCAAAGCATGAAGGAAATGCCAGACCACAGTAAGAGAAGACAGCAGATGACAGAAGGAGATGTCATAAAAAGAGACAACAAAGATTACTCATTTTCTAACTGACTTCCATTTCTTGTTTTAGTTCTTAATCACAAGTATTCTTACAATAAATTTCATGTTTTAAAATATTCAATGTAATCCTCTGACTTATAAGTAGAAAAGCAACATTAAAACTTTGCCCATGATGTTTTCTTTGGTAACATACAACAAATTTTTTTCATAGTCCAGAACAAAATGAAGTTCCACCTGGACCTCCCACATATTTCTTTCAAAATCTTCTCCTTTAATTTCAGCATATTTTCATTGATTTCACTATCAGGAGCACAACCAGACTAAATCGTCTAAGACACATGACATTATGCAATAACTTGAAAATACTAAGCACTTTAATGTAATTATCTTGTCTAAAACAGTTTAGCAAACAGAAAGTCAAGCTTCTGATGGTTTATGCTAATAGGTCTCAGAAGCAATCACACTGGTTATTTTATTATTTCTCTTCCCCATGTTTCTCTCTGTTAGTACATCTCATTTGGAGGAGGATTTAGACAGACAGACAGATAACATTTTTCTTTGTTTCTTAAAAGTTCAAGTTAAATCAATAATATTATGCAAAAATACAACTAATAATAAAAGTAATTTCAGATGTTATGGAATTGGAAATGGAAAAGTGTCAGATATATTATGTTAACTTAAAAACAGAACTAAAAACACAAAAATTCATAGTAGAACAAAATAAAAGAAAAAGATACTGTTAAGCTGATACATTCTATCTATGGTAAGATTGTATACTATAGAAGGGGTATTATTTAAGTTAGGGATTACCAGATTTTCCCTGTAAAGAACACAATAGGCTTTGTAAGCCATGCAGCCTCTGTCATAGCCAATACAATCACAGAGTAGGAACACTTACAAAAATAGAATATTCAGAATTCAAATTTAATGTTGATAGGGTTCAAAGACAATGAGTCTTAAAACCATGACCTATGGGAAGGGGCCCAAGTTAGTAACTTATGTGATAGAGAGGGGATTTTGCAGATTGAGTTACTTAGAAAGAAGAATCTGAAATAGAAATTAATATTCTGGCAGTTCATAGGAGAGTGCTTTTGGGAATAACCACATGTTAAAGAGAATGAAAAAAGCAGAATTGACTAAAGGAAGAAGTTAGATTGTGATGCAATCTCAATAAAAGTCTTAGACAATCATATAGAGACCTTTGAGTCTGAGACGACCCCTTCAGAATTGTTCTAAGTTGGCACAATGGGGCAAGCTATTAATGCCACATTGGTTAACCCTTAGTTTAGGATACCTAGGAAAATCTCTGAGGAACATTAGAAGGACAAACTTATAGTCCCTCCTCTACAGCTGATGCTCAAGCTGCAGATAGTATTGTCTCTCTCCTCTGTGACCTTCCTACTGATATGGATATTTTTCTGGCCAGCCTGGGCTCTGAGAGTGTCAGATCAATGGGTTGACAAGCAGCCCCAAAGAGTGTCAGCTCTAATGGATTGGCAAACCAAGTCCCTGAAGTGTTGTCTCTAATGGACCAGCAAGTCAAGCTCTGAGAGTGTTGCTGATTTAGTGGGCTGGCAAGCCAGCCCCGAGTAGTGACTCAGCTTTGGATTCTTGCCTTCTGACAGCATCTCTCCTGGTTTAGGGTACATGGCTCTTCTGCTCCGATGATATTCTGCAGCTCTTCAGGTCTGGATTCTTGTCTCACACCCAGGAGGAAGAGGAACACAGTTAGCCAGGAGGTAGGAAAACAGCATTGATTGAGAGGACAGAAAAGCTCCCAGATCAGAAGGGGACCCAAGAGCATTGCCAATTTGGAATTGAAGCCTGGTGCTTACATAGCCCTAAGACCCAGGTGATTGGCTAGCACTAGCTGTGAGCTGATTGGTTGGCACCAGCTGTGCTGATTGGTCAGTACTAAGAACCAATTGGCTAGAGGTAGGGACCTAATAGTGAACTATTATTTTTCAATCCCAGCCATGAGTGTTTTCTTGCCCAAGCCTATGGGGTTTTTAGGGAGCTTGTTTATCAACTCGAGTGTATCAGTCCAAGAGGCCTACCAGAAGGTTACTACTTTGTTACCAGGGGACCCACCCTGTCTGTCTGCCTAGGTTTTCTCTAGCTGTCTTGTCTCTTATCCCTCCTCTGGAATAGTAACCCTAACTGCTGTTAGGGAGTAAGAATGATGGCTGGTCTGGCTGCTTCCCACTGATCATTGATGTCATATGGGGATAGCATTAGGGATCCTTCAGAGGATGATCTAAGGGTCCTTGGTAGTAAGAAGTTTCTATACAATGTTCCACCTGCATCATTTGGAGTTTGATGGTCTCTAGGTGAGAAGAAAAAAACTTTAAAAAGAGGTTAACTATGCATAGACCAAACACAAGCAATGCAATAAACGAGCTATTAAGAGAAATACTCCTGTCCATATACTGGAAATCCCTAGAGAGGATAAAAAAGCGCATATCCAACTGGGTCCTGAACCTGCTTGTTCTCATAGCCAATTATTTTAATATTATTTTTAATCGCCTATAAGTTTTCCTCTACCTGGGAGGAAGTGTTAATCCAGAAACAAGTTTTATTTAATAATGTCCATGTTCCTCCTTGTTCTGGCATGAACATATCCAGTGCTCAATGGTTTTGTAAGACCACAGAAGCTAGCAAGTTAATAGATGTTTGTTGATTTTCAATAGCAGCAATCATGGCTTTCCACCCTTGCTGTACCATGAGAGTGAGATTTATTATAGATTTTTCCAATAAGGGTATCCTGACAAACCAAAAGAAACCTCTGGCAATGGAATGTCCTAGGCCAGGTCTTTGTAGGTAAGTCCTCCTAGATTAGGTATATTGTAGCTAAGCATGTTAGTACAGGATGGAGATGCTAAATCTCTGTGACTGCATTATCACTGTAGGGATTGTTTCAGAAAAGGTTCCAAATTCAGAATATGCCTGAAGAAGCCATTTGAGTTTGATTTTTCATCACTTTAGGAAAAGTGGCCACTATTGTGCAAGCACCTTTCCATCTGTATGGTATAATCCCTGACCACATGAAAAGTAATACCCAGTTCCGATTAAGGAAGGTGCTCTGATGGTTCCAAATGGGAAGAATATCCCAGTGACCATAGTTTCCTTTGGTTCATTAAGGTCATGAGAATTGTCACAAGGGAAATTCTCTTCAGACAACCCTTGCTGTACCAGTTTCATGTTCTTCCAAGGGATCATTTTATTGTGTGTACAGCTTCTGCAGGCATGATGGTTAGGAACAGATCGTGCTCTGGAAAAGTTTAGATAGGATATTTCCCAGGCAGGTGTCATAATATGGAGACTTACAAATACCTTGGGCTACAACAATTCCAGTGTGCTGATATATTGGAATGAAGCAGTCAAAAGGACTGGTGATATAATAGCAGGTGTCAGTGCAATTAACCCGATCCTGACAATATGATGTATTCATACTTGTATGCTCTATCAGATGTTTTTTGATTATGGCTTTATGCCATCCAGTTTCAGTGGGGACTCTGTTAGAGACTACAGCCCATGGTCCCTATACCCGAGGTGATGTCCTATTTTGGTGGAACATAGTGATATTACAATACTCAGATAGTCCTAAATGTGATTGAAAATGGAGAGAAGCATTTTCCCATCTCTGCCACTTCTCTACTTTAATTGAGGTCTTTTTTGCCTCGTTGAGCTTTCTGGTTGGGTTTCACTGCTTCTTTTAAGGCAGTGAATTCATACCAGGAACTACTGAGATTTTCTTTCTGCTCGAGAGACAATAGTAGAGCTATCAGGCGGAGGGTTGGAGAAGGTCCCTCCTGTGGGCATATCCAACAGTTTGAATAATTATCCTATTGAACCAAGGTAATGGAGGGTAAAAGGGGGTGCTTATCAGAAACTAGGACTAATGATGATGAAAATAGGCAGCAAAATAGATTCGGCATCTTGCTTACTCCCCTGAAGGAAACTCCTACAGAAGAAAAAAATTCCATGGGCATTCAGGATTAAGGGGTCCTTGACAAAGGCATTTAATGGTGTAGATCAAGATAAAAAACAAAGGCAGCAAGTACGTGTAGAACTATAAGGAGAAAATCCATAGACAATTAATGGCACTTATCTTTTATGATCTTTAGTTTGAGGTCTCCAATTTATTCATAATAGTATTTTGAGAGCTCTTCAAGGTCAGCAGAGGCAGTGTCTTCTGGATTCTATGCTTTCATTCTAGTATGAGTTTATTTTGGTGAACTTTCTGCTGAAGGAGTGGAGACAAGCACAGCACAGGGTGCCTCCCAATCTGGGTTTGAAGAAAAGGAAATAGAAGGAAAGGACTTCACCAGTACCAGGTATCTTTTGTTCCATATACCACTCTACAACATACCACTTGTTGACATGTGTGAACCTTCTATTCTTTTGTCCTATACTTTCCTTCCTTCAAATAACCATCTACTGTATTGCAGAACAAAAATTGACCATACAAGATTCCTTCCTATACAAAATCATTCTGTTCTTTATATCCCTCCTGACTAAAAACACACTTTTACACTAACAACTTTCTTTACATCTTTTCTGTGCTTTTCTGGCCTCTACCCTTACACTTTGAATTAACCCCTAGCAACTTAATTAAGGAGAGATATATATATTCCAACATACATGGCCAGGACCAAATGACTGGCACCTTTGTTAATTCAGAAATTAATTTGGGTTCCAATGCCCTAACATTCACCTGGAGATGGTTGGGGCGATGGTGAGCTATGCCAGGCACTATAACAGGTTTCCAGGCCTCCTCAGTGGCCAACATTCCCGGGCTAGGTGTTCTCTCCTCACTTCCAAAGAGAGCCTACCTGCTTTCTGATGGCTCTCTAGCCTGCACAGTGGACACAGTCCTGGAGGTTTAGGGCTTTTGGGGGCAACTAGACTTCTAGTGCTCCCAGAGATTGTGCCTATGACAATAGACAACATCTCCTTACCAGATTCATTGTTGCCAGGTCTCTGATGAGCTGTTGGAGTTTGACCATGAATGGCAACTGCCAATTTAGATGCCTCTTTTGTCCCTCTGGATCTGCAGCCCATGTTGGCACCCTATTACTTCTTTATTGTCTTAGTTTGCTGCATCCATAACAGTTAGCAGGTGCACCTTGGAAACTCTGGAGTGTATATGCATGTACGGCAGCTACTAGGGCTCTTGTCTTTATCTTGTGTCTCCTCTCTTTTTCCTAAGCCTTCTCCTGATCCTTATTCTGAAAGACCGAGGCAGTCACTTTCTGAAGATTCTCTAAAGTATTGTCTGGTCTTATGGCCTGCTTCTGCAGTTTCGTCTTGATATCTGGTGTTGCCTGAGAAATGAACTTGTCTTTTAAGATTAGTTGTCCTAAGCCAGGCTCAGTGGCTCAGCCTCTAATCCCGCACTTTAGGAGGCTGAGGTGAGTGGATTGCCTGAGCCCACGGGTTCGAGACCCACCTGGGCAACTTGGCGTGACCTCATCTCTACAACAAATCAAAAAATTAGCCAGGCATGGTAGCGTGCACCTCTAGTTCTAGCTACTTGGAAGGCTGAAGGCTGAGGTGGAAGGATCACTGGAGCCCTGCAGGTCGAGGCTGTGGTGGCCAGGAGCATGCCACTGCACTCCAGTCTGAGCGACAGAGTGAGACTCTAACTAAAAAAAAAAAAAAAAAAAAGATTAGTTGTCCTTTGACTGATTCAGGGCCTAAGGAGATGTTCTTAACCAGACACTCTCTTAATCTTTCCAAAAAGCTGAGGGATTTTCCTCAACCACCTGGTCTATCATGGATAGCTTGGAATAATTCAGAGAGTTAGTTCTAGTTTTCTTCAAGCTTTCCAGTATGCACACCAGGAAATATCTCCTCCTCCATTCTCCTAAGTCACTGTCAGGGTCCCATTTAGGGTCTTCCAATGGTACTGTAGATATGTCTACTGGGTAGAGCTCCTCCCCTTCTCTGGCACTATATGAAATGCAAAGTTCACCTCCAAATTTCTCTGCCACTTGCAGGTCTGCTTGTTTCTCAGGGTTTGTTAGGGTCTGGCCTAACAGCAACATAGCATCCTTCCAGGAGCACAAATACTTGTGTTAAACTCCGGAAAATATCTGTATACTTATTAGGGTCATCTGAGAACCTACCAAGATCTTTCTTAATTTGTTTCAAGTCTCATAGGGAAAAGGGCACCTTACTAGGGCCATATTCACCAAGCATCTCTTATAGGGGTATAAGTAATGCAGGAGTTTGTCAAAAACAAGGGTTTTTAGCGTAGGAATGGTTTGAAGTATAAGGAGAACCTGAATAACAAGGGCAAGATGAACCAGGTAAAGTGGCCTGATGAGCTAAGGCCTCCTCCAGTGGTACCCCATTGGGACCATAACTTGAGATGACCACTCGGAAGGCTGAATCAATTCTACAGCATTGATAAAGGTCCATATTTTCTAATAACAAGAAGAAAGCCTGTATGTGTGGGACCTTGGGTCATTTGCCCTGGCATCTACAGAAATTGTCTAGCTGCATGATTGTACTGTAATTGATACTTCCCTCTGGAGGCCAGGTTTCTCCGTTCTGCAACTTATAATTTGGCCACACTTGGACACAAAAGAATCTAGGACACTTTTTAAAGGTCTGAGGGTAAAAAGAGTCCTGTGTCTCAGGATGCACTCTTGAGGAGTGCAGACTGCAGACAGTCAGATGGCCTGTTCCCCATCTGGAGAGGGACAAAGGCAAAAGAAAGGCATCCCTAAACCTTCCCTCCTCTAACCAATGCACATGAATAAGGATTGAAGAAAGGAGAGTATCCTCTCACTTACCTGTCCTTCTCTGCTCATGGTGTTCCCTTGGATGTAAGCTTAACCTCCACCCAAGTATAGTGGAAGAGACCTGGTCAGCAGGAGTCATGGTGACCTTCACATTTATACCTGCCCTACATACTATCGACTGTGCCTCTGGATTCCTCAATCTTAGCATTCTCCTTTTTCAGATTAGGTTTTCAAAAAAACCTCAGAACAACTGGGTTTGGGAGCCAGATTCTGACAAAGAAGAAGGGGAAGTTTTCCTGGGAACTTCCATGAAACTCTGGCCAATAGACCCATAGTTTGAGCCAGGTTACAACATTCAGATTACTTTACTAACAAGGCCCTCTTTCCTGGTAAGAGACCATTCAAATTCAGACACACTTTTATGAGTCAATATCAGTCCATCAAGATAGTTCCTGATAGTCCTGGAACAGCTTAAACCCACCCACTGTCAGCAAGGCATTTCAACATAGAGCTTGCATAACCAGCATACAAGGTATCCAAGTTCTCAGGTGCAGAGTTGACAAAGTGCCCTCAAAGAGAAGAGTCCACATTCATTTGACATTGCCTACCTATAGCGTTCCCAAATATACTGACCAAGTTCTAGGTGCAACCATGGAATCAGATTTTCCTTAAACAAAAGAAAGGGAGGAGACCTAACTTAACAAGAAACCTTCTAAAAGGAAATTACTTGTAGAAAGTAATTTCTCATACTTGTCCACTTATACTGCTTTCTAACATGATGGAAAAATGAGACCAAAGCCTCCTACCTTTTGCCTTTTAGAACAATAAACTCACCTTTTCCGGAGCTGTCTTTTATAAAAGGAAAAATCCAGCTACCAAAACTGTCTAGTAACACCAACTCCCTAAGCTACTAAAACACCCACAGTATCAAGCACCAAGTGGGCACAGTAGCCGCAGTGATCCCAAAGAGAAGAAAATGTGATAAGAAAGGCTGAAAAATGTGTGACAGGAAAGACTAGAAACCTTCAGCTGACACCCTATCAGGCTGTTGGGAATAGGGTCAGCCTGGGAGTTTTTGGGTACACCAAAGTGTAGCCTTGGCTAGATGCACTCAATTACTCCCAAACTTCCTCCAATTCCATACAATGGCTAGACCTCCATGAAAGACTCAACTGAATCACTGAATTGGAGAAAAGTCATCATTCCCAACACCTGAGGGCAATGGAGGATTAACCAAGTCTTCTCCAGGAATCCTGACCTCTGCATACTGTAGACTGGCTGGCTGGCAGAGTCCTGGTAATTTGTTTCATAGAGAAAGGACAAAAAGCTCAAGAGATAGGTTTACTTTACTCACCCTTCCATTGAGCCCCAGGTTGGGAGCCAAATCTGATAAGGATATTCATCCTATCAGCCTGGGCTCCAAGAATGTCAACTCAATGGATAGGAAGTCTGACCCCAAAAAGTGTCAGCTCTAATAGACTGGCAAATCAAGCCCCAGGAGTATTGGCTCTAATGGGCTGGCAAGCCATGTCCCAAGCGTATTGCTGATTCAGTGCACTGGCAAGCCAGGCCCCAGAAGTGTCTCATCTTGGAATCTCCCCTGTTAGCAGCTCTTCCATAGAAGATGGTCAGAAGTTGAGAAAGCAAGATTTACTGAGAGAACACAAAAGCTCCCAGAGTGGGTGGAGTAACAAGACAGTTGCAGATTTACATAACCCTAAGACTGCACCAGTTGGCTAGCACCAGCACTAAGCTGATTGGTTGACACCCACAGTGCTGATAGGTCAGTACTAAGAACCAATCGACTGAAGGTAGGAACCTAATAGCAAGCTGATTGGTTGGCACTTATTGGTGAGCTGATTGGTTGTTTTTCAATCCTTGCAGTGAGTGTTTTCTTGTCCTAGCCTTCAGGGTTTGTAGGGAGCTTATTTACCAACTCCAGTGTATCAGTCTGAGAGGCCTGCCAGAAGTTCGCTACTTTGTTACAGGGAACACCTCCACCCCACCACCCCACCCCCGTTTTTCTGCCTAGCTTTTCCCTAGTTATTTCCTCTCTCACTACCTTCAGCTGAAATCTCCACTGGTCTGGCTAGTTTACCTGAGAGCATAACCCAGACATGTATTTTTTTTTTTAGGTTTGTCATTGAACAATGTGTGTATACTTTAATTTTTTATTTTAAAGATGTGGGGTACAATTCAGGGTTAGGTATACAAATGTTCATTATGCAGGTGCGCAGTTGATGAGATGTGCACCCCCTTTCCTGGCAGTTTCTCTCAACTGCCAATCCCACCCGTCCTCCCCTGGCAGTTTCCCACTACTGCCAATCCCTTTCTTATAGTATTATGATAATTATTCAAGGTCTGCTTATGCATAAGAACATATGGTACTCTGTTCTTTGTCTCTATGATAGATCACTGAGTATGAAAGACTTTAATTCCATCCAAGTTGCTGCAAAGTCCATATGTTTGTCCTTTACGGACCTGTATTTTCGTGAGATCATATCCTGATACTCACCATATCCTTTGTAGGTGGGGGTTATTGAACTTGCCCAATTACAATCAAAATTGGGCAACGGAATACAAGTGATGTGAATCACTTTTGTGTGCCAAATTCTTTCATTCTGTCTCCATTTTGACAATGGTATTGATAACAGCAGTACTGCCTATTTCTTATAAATAAGATTAATTATCTTTGTAAAGATGATCTGCTTCTTGAATGCTAGTCCCTTTTTATGAAATGTGAAGTGGCAAAAAGGAAATTATAGTTTTCATTTTGATAGGACTCTGTGTTCCCTAGAGAAAGCATCCTCCTTTTGGAAACCAGGATCTTTAATTTCAGACACCAAAGATGCAAGGACGAAAAACAAGAAAATCAGAAATCTTATCTCTGATAGGTGAGAGTAATGGTAAGCAGGGCCATGCCTAAGTCCCTGGACCTATACTTGAAAGAGTACACCATATCCTGGAGGATGACTCTTCGTAGTCTCCATGTATCATCCTCAAGCTAGTGCCTCATCTATGCATTAAACTGGCTATTTCATCACTCTCTCAGTCTGACAGTTTCTGGGTAATGTGGTATATCATATGTCCCATGAACCCATACATAGTCCAGGACAATTTCTTCACCATCTTGCTATCGAGTGGATCCCTTTAACTGAAGTGATGTTAAGTCTGCTCTTACAGAAAGTGGTGATAGCTGAGGCCCTGTAGACAAATGATGCAAACTCATACCCAAAAAAATAGAAAAACCTATTGAATTGTTTTGTGCCTTTTCTGTGGCAGATATTCTTTGGTGGGTGTTAAAATGTGATTTGAAGATATTCACACTTTATGTCCACTCCCTTTTGTATGTCTGCATGCTTCTCCCCCATGTATTCTTGTCCTTGACTTTCTAAATATTATTCATATTTACATATATACTAACCTTTGGCTACTTATCATTCCAAACAGTGAACAACACTTGCTTATCTTCTAATTACTGCTTAATCATTCTCTCATATTTGTTGCCTTTTCCAAAAGCAATCAAGATTACCAGTTCCACTGTTCTTATAGTTTCAAGCTGCCCCTTAGTTCTCACCTTTCAAAACTTGGAAACAGCTAATGCACTTGTTTAAATCAGTATAATATATTCCAATTCAGCACTGGTGAAAATTTTGCCAGTTGTGCTGACCTCTTCTACCAGGAATAATCTCTGCTCCACCTGTAATCAGTGATAGGTCACTTATAGCCAGCTAGGTGGCACGTGATCCAAATGCAAAATCCCATACTAGATTCTGCTTTCTCAGAGTATCACAGCATCAAAAAACAGATTGAGATCCAAAAAAAGTTTGATATGAAGATTAGCTTGTCAGAGTTTTTGGTCTTAGGAAATGCTCCTGGTATCACCACCTGTAATATGGGAAGAAGGAATGCAGAATTGGCCAGAGAGAGAAACTGGGCTCTGATTTTGGTATACCAAAGCCTCTGTCTTCAAGAGAGTGTCTGAAATTGGGAAAACCCTTCAGAATTGTCCCAAGAACTGTCAAGAAGACCCATCCCTTGTGTTGTCATGTTGGCCTGTCACTGGAGAAGGGCTGCACTTGGAAAAGTTGGAACCTTTATAGAGATGACTTTCTTAACCTGAAGCAATCCTGAAAGAGGGTAGAAAGCTGAATGCTGTCATCTGGCAAAATACACTCTGAACCTAGGTGAATAAATCCTTAATTTCTAAAAGAGTGACTAGGTAGTATATCATGAAATCCACTATAGTTGGAGTAAAATATGGATCTATATTTCAACCAAATTGTGAGTACCTCATGCCTAAAGACCATAGTTCTGATATTCACCCAGTTAAAAAATATATATAGTAATTGCTTGTATGAATATTAATGTTAAACAATTGAAGAATAACCAATATGTCATTAAGTAATTTGTAATTTATTTTTAAAACATAATCCTGTATCTCTGATGTGCATGACATTAAGTATATTAAAAATCCATTTGCTTTACCACTAATTTAAAGAAACAGATATTTAACTGCTAGATACTGTGCCAGGTATCATATTAGATGCTGGAGAAATACTGTTGTACAAAATTTATGGGCACTATTGTCACAGAGTTAATTTAGAAAGATTAGACAAACGTGCAATGGTTTATCTTTTTCTCTAAAACTTCCCTTAGGACTTCTTCAATACATTCATTACAGACATGGATCCTCTGCTTTTTAGGATTTATTAATGATGGTGATGGGAAAGAGGCAGATAAACACAAATTTAAGGTATACATAAATGAATACTTTTTAAAAAATCAAATGAGTCAATTTTGTAAAATAATTACAAAAATGTCCAGCATATAAGTGCTACAAATTAAACAACTAAATTATGATAAATACTAAGAAAGAATCAAATAGGAAGCTGATGTTTAGACTGAGTTGAAAGGGGCTTCTGTTAACTAGTAAATGGTCAAAGAAATGATTTAGAAGGAAGCTCTTGGCATACTGAAGAAACTGTAAGAAGGCTAATGACTAAGCTGGCAAGATGGCTAGTGCCTATAATTCCAGGTACTCTGGAGCTTGAGGCAGGAGGACCACCTGAGGTTCAGAGTTTGAGTCCCTGTGTCTAAAAAACATCAGTTTAAAAAGTCAAACCTATATGGTGGCTCATGCAGAATTCTTTGTGTCCAGGAGTTCAAAACTACAGTGAGCAGCTATGAGGCCACTTCACTCCAGCCTGAGCAACAGAGTGAGACACTCCCGTCTTTAAATAAAATAAAATAAATATTAAATGCATGTTTATAAAGAGTACTAAATCAGAAATTCCAAGTTTTCTCTTAAGTAAGTTTTCTATTTTCTGAAAGTATTTGGTTCATTTTCACCTGTTGTTCTCTGAAGTCAAGCCCACATACCATTCTTTGTAGCCCTCCAGGGTACTTGGCAGGAGGTAAGTCACATCAATGGAATTAAATAGGCCTTTGATTAAACACCTATATTACTTATTAATTTTCAATTTCAAATACAAGAAGGTGAGTTTTTGGGGGGGAGGGGTCTTTGAGAATATTCTGTTATCAAACTGGTATTATTCTCTGATTTAAATTTAAAATAAAGCAGAATGGGTACTTTTCATGTTGCTGTTCTAAACAGCATGAACCCTGGCCAAAAGCACTCCAAGGAACTAATCTGTCACCTCATTTCCTAGTGAAATTGTGAATTTAAGTGTGAATTAAAAAACTTACAAAACCTCAAGATATTAATTAACTTTCTTAAAGTAACATATAGCTAAATGGCAGAACTTGGAACCCCCTTAAATTTTCTGACTTTCTCTACGTAATCACAAAATACCAAAATGAGAGTAACAAGAGTTTTTTGAGTCATTTTTTTCTTTTTTGAATATTTAATATTATATCGTTGTTGGAAGATGTTAAGTTTTCACTGATAATAATGAGATTATCCAAAGGATGCATTAACTCTTATTTTTAAATAATTCTTTTTTACAGACTTATTTCTTTGTGTCTTTTTTAAATGGAATTTACTGTCACCTCTATAACAGCAGATTATCAATAAATTCTGAATTTTCTAGGTAATTGCTTAATTATTAGATCATTATTTTCTATGGAGAAAAAAATGGAATTCACAAGTAGGACTTTGTTGTTATTTACTGAGTTATTTCTACCCAAATCTATAAGGTATATATATATATATAAAACTGAGTCAGATATATGGGGTTTTAAGTTTTATCCTTCTACTAGTAGTTAATTTTTTTCCTTCATTAGGGAACTCAATTTCCCAGTCTGGAAAAGGGAGAAGTAAACTGTAGGTCCTTTCCCACCTTACTTTCTGTATTTAATGTAAATCAGTTGCATTGAGAGACCCAAGAGATTAAAAAAAAACTCAAAAAAGAACTATTACTATATGAATTCTGCAACTGCTGCTAGCAGTGTGTGAATGTTAAGCAATAAGCCCCTTCCGGACATTCCTTTGCTTAAATTGTGGTAGCCTCTGTGGCCTCTCTCTCCTGGTAAGCTCGGTGTTGTTTCAAACCTCCTGCCTGCTTGCTAAACCTAGCTTATCTGGCATTCCATTCCGCCTGTTTGGCAGTTACTTGTCCATCACAAGTAACTAAGCCTGAGCCCGTGCAAATCAAACTCAAATCAACCAAAGTCTTTGTAACTGCATCATATAGTTTTTATCCAATCCTGTGTGCACAAGTTTGTAAAGCCACCCTACTCCTTCAGAATTATGTATAAAAGGTGCATGTTAGCCTGGTCGGGTCTCTCATCCCTGAAGCTGCTGCATTGGCTTCATACGTGAGCCCAGACTCGAGCCTGAATAAAGACTCTCGTGTGTTTGCATCGGAGCTGGCTTCTTGGTGGTCTCTCGGATTTTGAATTTTGGGTTTAACATTTGGAGGTTCCACTGAGATCCCAGAGACCTCCAACCCTGGCCCAGAGGGTCTCTATGGCAGCGGGTGAGTGCACTCTACTGTCTGTCTGTCTGCCTGTTCGTTAGCTTATCTGTCTGTCTGCTTATTTGTTACTTGTTTGTTAGCACACTTCTTGTAGGATATCAATATCCAACCCATAAGGTCGGAAGAAGGTGTGGGCGGATGCACCCTGGGGCCTCCGGCCGGGGATCCTGGGAGACGTCCCAGGCCCCCCCATCTGGAGGACAGGGCGGAAGCTGTCTGTCCTCACCTGTACCTGTAAGGGAGTCCAGAGTGCTGAGAAGCATGAACTCAGCCTGTGTTCAGTTTAGCTCCTGGATGCACTGGCGGGCCAGCAAGAGGGGATCATCTGGTATGCCCGATTTTTTGGGTACGCACCAGGCCCCCATTTGAAGGATAGCTCTGTCCTCATATCTGAAGGTAGCCAAGCACCAAGAGGCGCGGACTTGCCTTCAGATCGGTTTCATCTTTGTCTCCACGGCCGTAGGAATCTGTATTTTTGTGTTGGTGGTGTCTTTTTGTCTGCTGTGTTTGTGTGTGTGTTACTGTGGACGGAAAACATGGGACAGAGACAGACCACACCTCTAACTCTCATGACTGACCACTTCTCGGACGTTAAAAAAAGGGCTAATAATCTGAGTGTAATTATTTGCAGGAAAAAGCTCCAGGCCCTCTGTGAGTCTGAGTGACCATCCTTTGGTGTAGGATGGCCACCAGAGGGCACATTTTTACCACGTATTGTCTTTCAGGTTAAAGATGTCATTTTCCGGGAGGAACACGACCACCCGGACCAGGTACCCTACATCCTGGTGTGGCAAGATATTATCCATAACCCCCCCATGGGCCAAGGCTTTTTTTCTACCACAGGCACAGGTGGGACCGGCATACCAGATCTTGGCCACACGGGAGGGAAAAACCAAGAATGGTGAACCCCCAGAAGACAAGGTGCAGACCAAAACTTCGCTCTATCCGGTCCTGTCAGACTCAGAGCCAGAAGATTTGTCGTTCCCCCCCCCACCTTACCCAAGGATCCCCTTGGCATCCCTGACACCCAAAGGAGGTGCCGCAGGGGGGCCGCTGGGGAACCGGCTCCTGTGCCCCGAGTAGAAGAAGCCTGGCATGGACCCGTGGTGGGGACGCGGGGATGCACTGGCTGGGTAGCCCCAGCACTGGAGGAGGGACCCGCCAACTCCACCGTGCTCCCCCTCTGTGCCTTCAGGCCCCCAGATGAAACTGGAGAACAGCCCCTACACTATTGGTCGTTCTTCACCTCTAATTTATATAATTGGAGGACACAAAGGGCTAAGTTCTCTGAAAATCCAAAAGATTTAACTGACCTGTTAGAAAGCATTCTTTTTACCCACCAGCCTACCTGGGATGATTCCCAAATGCTTCTAAAGGTTCTCTTCACAATGGAGGAATGGGAACACATTCAGACAGAAGCCTGGAAATTGGTTCTGGGAGAAGACAGACAGCCAACCCAAAACCCAGATGTCATCAATGCAGCCTTCCCCCTGTCTCGTCCTGCATGGGACTTCAACATGACTGAAGGTAAGGAGAGGCTCCAGGTCTATCGCCAGACTCAAATGGCGGGTCTCAGGGCTGTGGCACACAAACCCACTAATTTGGCCAGGGTATATGATGTTAGGCAGGATAGATATGAAAGCCCGACTGCTTTCCTAGAAAGAGTCATGGAGGCCTTCAGGCGGTATACCCCAATGGACCCGGAGGCTCTGGAGAATAAGGCAGCAGTCATGATGGCTTTCATTAACCAGGCTGCCCCGGACATTAGAAAAAAATTGCAGAAATTAGAAAGATTAGGTGAAAAAAGCCTTCAAGATTTATTAATAGTGGCAGAAAAAGTGTATAACAACAGAGAAAGTCCAGAGGACCAGCAGGCCAGGGTAAACGATCACCAGACCCGCAACTTGGCTAAAATCCTGCTAGCACCTACTGACAATGACCCTCAGGAAAAGCAGAGATGCCTCAAGCAACTGACCAGAGAGCCAGGTAACAAGAGCGGTTTCCAACGGGAACACCCCAAATTAGCTAGAAACCAGTGTGCATACTGCAAGAAAAAGGGACACCAGATAAAAGATTGTCCAGAAAAACCTCTGGAGCCTACCTTAAACAAGCAAAAAGTCCTAACCCTAGAAAATTAGGGGAGTCAGGGTTCAGAACCCCTCCCTGAACCCAGGGTAACATTGAAGGTGGAGGGGAAACCCATGCAATTCCATGTAGACACGGGCATGGAGCATTCTGTCCTGTTAAAGCCACATGGAAATATAAAAAATAAAGTCTCATGGGTGCAAGGGGCCACAGGCACCAAGCCGTATCCATGGACCACCCAACGAATGGTAGATCTTGGTGTAGGTCAGGTGTCTCACTCCTTCATAGTCATTCCGGACTGCCCGTATCCCCTACTAGGCCGGGACTTGCTTACTAAAATGGGTGCCCAAATCAACTTCCACTCAAGTCCACTAAAGTCTTAAATAGAGATGGATACCCTATCCAGGTGCTTACTATCAATCTAGAGGATGAGTATCGCCTCCACCAGGGACCACCACCACCACCAGAAAACATAAACCAATGGTTGCAGGACTTTCCCCAGGCATGGGCAGAGACAGGAGGAGCGGGACTAGCCAAACACCAGCCAGCAGTGTTCATTGAACTCAAAGTGGGGGCCGATCCAGTCAGGGTCCGACAGTACCCAATGCCCCTAGCCACATGAGAGGGCATAACCCCTCACATCCGGTGGTTACTAGATGCAGGAATACTGCAGCCCTGTCAGTCAGCCTGGAACACCCCCCTTTTGCCGGTGAAAAAGCCGAATTCCAATGACTACAGGCTGGCCCAGGACCTGCGTGAAGTCAACCGGCGGGTGATGGACATACACCCTACAGTCCCGAATCCCTACACTCTACTCACTGCTCTGCCCCCAACCAGAACATGGTACACTGTGATGGATTTAAAAGATGCCTTTTTCAGTCCCAAGAAGTCAGGACATCTTCGCCTTCGAGTGGACGGACCCGGAGAGAGGTATCAACGGCCAGCTCACCTGAACGTGACTGCCCCAAGGGATCAAGAACTCGCCCACCATCTTTGATGAGGCACTACATGAGAACTTGGGTGAGTGCCGCACGAGAAACCCCAACCTGACTTTGTTACAGTATGTAGATGATATCCTACTTGTGGCACCCTGGGGTATTGCGCCTCAGTCAAAAAGGCACAAATCAGCAAAACAGAGGTGAGCTACCTGGGGTACAAAATAAAAGAAGGGCAAAGGTGGCTGACGGATGCCAGAAAAGAAACAGTCCTAAAAATTCCCACACTGCAGAATGTCCGACAAGTACACAAGTTTCTGGGGTCAGCGGGGTTCTGTCGCTTGTGGATACCTGGGTTCGCTGAGTTGGCTAAGCCGCTATATGAGGCCACTAAAAGCAAACAGGACTTTGTTTGGATGGAGGCTATGAACCTAGCCTTAGCGACCTCAAACAAGCATTACTATCAGCCCCAGCCCTTGGCTTACCTGATTTGATGAAGCCATTTTATCTATATGTGGATGAACTAAAAGGAATTGCAAAAGGAGTCCTAGTACAGCAGCTGGGTCCCTGGAAAAGACCTATAGCCTACCTTTCAAAAAAGTTAGATCCAGTAGCGGCAGGATGGCCCCCATGTTTAAAAATCATTGCAGTAGTTGCCACCATAGTCAAGGACGCTGACAAAATAACCATGGGGCAAGAACTGTATGTCACTGCCCCCCATGCCATTGAGGGGGTGCTCAGACAACCGCCAGATCGGTGGATAAGTAACACTCGGTTAACACACCACCAGGGCTTACTTTTAAACCCCGCTAGAATCTTGTTCCAGACTCCCACCTCCTTGAACCTGGCTACACTGCTCCCCAATCTGGACTGGGAGGCGCCCCTCCATGACTGTCAGGAAATCCTGGCCCAGGTACCTGGAGTGAGGCCCGATCTTCAAGACCAGCCCCTGCCCAACATCGAAGCCACCTGGTAGACTGACAGCAGTAGCTTTGTCCGAGACGGGACCAGGTATGCAGGGGCCGCCATGACCACAGAGACGGAGACAGTTTGGGCAGAGCCACTGGCAGCCAGGACTTCAGCACAACGAGCCGAGTTAATCACGCTAACCAAGGCTCTGACTCTGGGAGCGGGAAAGCAGGTAAACATTTACAACGACAGCAGGTATGCATTTGCCACGGCACACATACATGGGGCCATCTACAGAGAAAGGGGGCTACTGACAGCAGAAGGAAAAATTATTAAAAATAAGACTGAGATCCTTAAGTAACTACAGGCCCTCTGGTTGCCTAAGGCAGTAGCCATTATCCATTGCCCAGGGCACCAGACTGCGGACACACCAGTAGCCAGGAGCAATAGCTTGGCAGATTTAAAAGCAAAGGAGGCAGCTATTTCTGTGGACCGTGTCTTAGTGACCACACTGCCAGACCCAGGGCCACCAGCATTGCCAAACAACCCAGAGTACACAGAGGAAGATTTAAGCTGGATCAAGCAACAACCAATGGTACAATGTTTGCATGGTTGGTGGAGGGCAGCAGATTGCAGCGTAATTTTACCAGAAAAATTAGGACAACGGCTCCTTACAAAAATGCACAAAAGTACGCACATAGGAGTAAAAAAAAGGAAAGACCTAATACGCCATGCAAAAATAACCATCAAAGACTCACACCACAAAATTGCACAAATCGTGGACAAGTGCCATGCTTGCCGAGTAACTAATGCCTCCATACACAAATCTAATCCAGGAACCAGACTAAGAGGAGATCGACCAGGAGCATACTGAGAAGTAGACTTCACAGAGGTAAGGGCTGGAAAATATGGTTACAAATATTTACTGGTGTTTATAGATACTTTTTCAGGTTGGACTGAAGCGTTTCCCACAAAACATGAAACAGCTCAAATAGTGGGCAAGAAGCTCCTAGAGGACATCATGCCAAGGTATGTATTCCCCGTCCGAATAGGTTCGGACAAAGGACCAGGCTTTGTCTCTAAGGTAACACAGGGAATAGCTCGGGTTCTTGGGGCCAATTGAAAATTACATTGCACATATAGACCCCAAAGTTCAGGACAGGTAGAACGTATGAATAGAACATTAAAAGAGACCATGACCAAATTAGCCCTGGAGACTAGCGGTGACTGGGTGGCTCTCCTCCCCTTCACCCACTATAGGGTGCGTAACTCCCCCTATAAAATGGGTCTCACACCTTTTGAAATCATGTTTGGCATTCCGCCACCCATTGTCCTGAAACTGAAATCTGAAATACTCGCTGAATTTGATGACCAACAACTTCTTTTTTCTTTGCGGGCACTGCAAAAGGCACATGAACAGGTGTGGCCTATTCTAAAGGCTCTCTACGAGACCGGGCCACCCCCAGACCCGCACCGTTATAGACCAGGAGACTGGGTGTACGTCCGCCACCACCAGCACCAGACGCTGCAGCCATGCTGGAAAGGGCCCTACATTGTTGTCTTGGCCATGCCCACCACACTCAAAATAGATGGTATCGTCCCACGGATCCACTACACCCACGTCCGACCGGCTGAGCTGTTTGCAGTACTGCAAGACTACATGCCAAAATGGAAAAGTAAACAGGACAAGGCCAATCCCCTAAAGCTAAGATTGCATCGTTCTCATGTATTTCCAGAAAACTAATAACATTTATTATTTTAGCTTCAGCAAAAACTGGAGAAACCTACAAGGACGTGGCACAACATTTATTCTTTTGCTTTTCACAACTAGGTATGCCAAGGCAACTGAAAACTGACAATGGTCCTACATATACATCTAAATCTTTCCAGCAATTTTGCTCCCAAATTAATATTTCTCATTCCACAGAAATTCCCTACAATCCACAAAGTCAAGCCATAGTTGAAAGAGCTCACCAATCTTTAAAAAAATCAGTTGTTACAAGAGGGGGAGTTCAAGTATAGCTCTCCTCACCACATCCTGAATCAAGCTTTATTTGTTATTAATCATTTAAATTTGGACTCTTCAGGCTATTCAGCTATGGCTAGATGTTAAAACCCAGCAAACTATTAAAATTGTTTATCGTGCTAATGTTTATAAGCTATCTTGTACTGAATGCATTTTACTAATTGTTTAACCAACGCCTTTTATGAGAGATTTGTCATTCTCAAGCAACTCCTCTATTTAATGATCCCCATATCTTTGCCATCCCATTAATATGCTGAATATGGTTTACAGACATTATATAAGATTAATGCTGTGTTAGAAAGACAGAAAGATTTTTTTAGCTACTTTAATTTTAAGAATTACAGCATTAATAGCTGTTGCTACTTCAATAACAGTTTCAGTTGTAGCTCTATCTAAAAAAATTCATACAGCTACCTTTGCTGATCAGTAATCTAAGAATGTTTCTATTGCATTAACTACTCAGAAGATTATAAATCAAAAGTTAAAAAGTAAAGTTAATGCTTAAACAAAACAGTTTTAGCAGTATGACAATAGCTTGTGACTTTAAAGATAAAATTGGCTCTCCGATGTCACTCTGAGTTTAAGTGGATTTGCCTCACTTCTTTGGAGGTGAATAAGTCTGTCCATATTGGGACAAGATAAAAAAAATCATATCCTTGGAATTTGAAATCATTCGGACTTGAGTATAGACCTTACTAAGTTATACCAAGAAATACAGGCTGGTCCTCAGAATTGGCCACTTCTATATTTAATAATTTCTCATCATTCATCAACCAAAAGTCATTGATGTCTTTGCTCATTAATGTGGGAATTTGCAGAGCAGTAATTCTTGTGTTGCTATGCCTGCTTCCAATTATTTTCAAGGTGCTGAAGAAAAAAAAAATTTCTCAGCTCAACACTGAGTTCCATGGGTTCCTGCTAACAAAAATAGAAGAGGGGAGATGTTGGGAGCCAGCCGTGGAGGCCCGCCTGAGTGTTAGGGATCCAGGTGGGCTATAGACCCTGAGACCACCAGGTTTGGTTCAGGAACTGAAGGCCCATTCCCTCCTCCTTTCTTTGTTGTTTAGCATTACCCACTGGCAGGGATTTTGATGATGAAGTTCTGAGAATATGACAGGCATGGCTAACTCTAGGGATCCATTGTTCCCGTTTCTCACAGACTGCAGTTTCGGCTTGAAACTTAACACAGTTCAAATTCAGTTCACATTTGGGAGCCTTATACATGATACAAGCTTCTTTATAAGATTTAAAAATATATTTGTAGAATTAGTATATACATTTAGAGAGCTGTTTCCAGCTTTAGATGGTATAGATGATTATCTAGGGTTACCAGAAATGGCCCAGCACGAACTTTGGGCTGGGCCACATTCCTAAGGATCTGTCATCCACTTTGGGCTAGGCAGCATTCTTTTAAACCAGTTCTTTAGTTACATTTAGTGTAAGTTTTTTCTACTTATAATAGAAACTGAATTTATTTTATTCATAGAAAGTATTGTAGAATAGGTCATAATACGTGAGGGAAACATGATATTTTAAGGTTTAATAAGAATACAGTTAACTTTAAGAATTTCATTGTCTCTATTTTCTACTATTGTGGTTTTAAAGAATGAGAGCAACAACTCAATTGGTTTGAAGCATGGTTCAACTGCTCCCCCTGGTTTACTACATTAATTTCCACCATAGTTGACCCTTTAGTTGTTTTAATTCTCCTACTTATTTTCAGGCCTTGCATCATCAAAAAGCTTATAGCCTTTGTTAAAAATCAAGTCAGCACCATTCAACTCATGGTACTCGAGCAGCAGTACCAACCACTTGGTACCCACCCGTGTTGTCTCAGTTCTCCTATCCATTTTCAGAATGGCCTTAAAAAAAAAAAAAACTTATGTAGACCCATGATTGGGCCTTATCTTTAGGTTCCTCTGAGAGGGAGGAATGAGAGACCCAAGAGATTTTTAAAAAACTCAAAAAAGAACTATTACTATATGAATTTTGCAACTTCTGCTAGCAGTGTGTGAATGTTAAGCAATAAGCCCCTTCCGGACATTCCTTTGCTTAAATTGTGGTAGCCTCTGTGGCCTCTCTCTCCTGGTAAGCTCGGTGTTGCTTCAAACCTCCTGCCTGCTTGCTAAACCTAGCTTATCTGGCATTTCATTCCGCCCGTTTGGCAGTTACTTGTCCTTCACAAGTAACTAAGCCTGAGCCCATGCAAATCAAACTCGAATCAACCAATCAAAGTCTTTGTAACTGCATCATATAGTTTTTATCCAATCCTGTGTGCACAAGTTTGTAAAGCCACCCCACCCCTTCAGAATTATGTATAAAAGGTGCGTGTTAGCCTGGGTTGGGTCTCTCATCCCTGAAGCTGCTGCATCAGCCTCATATGTGAGCCCAGACTCGAGCCTGAATAAAGACCCTCGTGTGTTTGCATCGGAGCTGGCTTTTTGGTGGTCTCTCGGATTTTGAATTTTGGGTTTAACAGCATCTTTTTCAGTCTTCTTTCTTTTTCAAGTTATTATTTAAAGTCAACTGGGCCATATAATATTAAATCAAGACAAAGGTGCTAAAGCTTTGTGAGGATTATCAGGGCATTCAGCAAAAAATATTCCCAATATCAGATGCTGAGTGCCAGACACAGCACCAAATACATGCATTGTAGATGGCAGAAATAATAACCTCATACTCACTTTATTATTTTATTTGATCATAAAGTGACATTAAATATGTGAAAATTTGACATTAAATTCATGCACAAGCCATTCAGGCATGTTTGCCCCTGCCATTATGGTGAACAAGGAGTCTAGTAACAACACAAGCCTCTGTTTACTTCCCAAACCAATTAAACCTTCATGGGTCCTCACATTAGAAGGCTTTCTTCAAATTTCCTTTTCTTAGTTCTCTTTCCAAATCAAAATAGGTTCCATAGTAGATAGAAGAATGGCTCCCAGAGATGAACGTGTCCTAATTCCTGAAACCTGTGTTTGTGATACTTCACATGACAGAAGATATTTTACAGATATGATTAAATGAAAGATTTTGAGATGAGAATACTATCCTAGATTATTCAGTGAACCTAATGTGACCAATAGGGTACTTATAAGTGGAAGGCAGGAGGGTCAGAATAGGAAATATAATAATAAAAGCAGAGATTAGGGGGAGAGATTTGAATATACTATGCTGCTGGCTTTGAAGACTCAGAAAGTGACTGAGTCAAAGAAAACTAGTGGCCTCTAGAAGCTGAAAAAGTCAAGGAAATCAATTCATCACCAGAGCCTCTTGAAGACTTCTGACCTTCTGAATAGGAAGATAAGAAATTTGTGTTGTTTTAAGTCACTAAGTTTGTGATAATTGGTTACAACAGCAATGGGAAACTGATATAGATCCTAATTTCTATCTCTAAAGAAAGAATATCTCTTCTTAAATTAGTCTGAGTGAATAAAAGACAACAATTCAAGTTATCAGCTCTCTGTGGGTTATAAAGATTAAATGTATTTAAAATAATACATGGAGAGGCTATACAAAAGAAGATTTATATTTTGGTTGCCATGGTGACTATTAAATCTGCACTATGTAATGCATTATTTTGAGCAACACAAACCATTTTGAATAAAACAAAATAATGCAATACATTCTTATAGTTCATGGTTCATTGCAAATATATAACCTTCTGAAATAAATGATTCAGGTTCAACTTCAATAATTTTTTTAATATCTACTATATCCTGGGTACTCTATGAATGACGTGTGTGTGTGTGTGTGTGAGAGAGAGAGAGAGAGAGAGAGAAAGAGAGGAGACAGAGACTATTTCTAATACTAAGTGGGAAGCATTATCCCTAAACAAATTAAGTATTCATTTATTAATTCATATTACTATTTATGGCATAATTTAAATAGATTCCTGATTAGGAAGTGTTTGGAAGTGTTACCTGTCTTTATTTTATTTTATTTTATTTTTATTTTTTGTGTGTGTGTGTTGGAGTCTCACTCTGTCGATCAGACTGGAGTGCAGTGGCCGCTCCCGGCCACCGCATCCTTGACCTGCTGGGCTCCAGCAATCCTTCTGCCTCAGCCTTCCGAGTAGCCGGAATTACAGGCGCACACTACCACACCCGGCTGATTTTTGATTTACTGTAGAGATGAGGTCTCGCTGCCCAGGTGGGTCTCAAACCCGCGGGCTCAGGCAATCCACTCACCTCAGCCTCCCAAAGGCGCGGGATTACAGGCTGAGCCACCAAGCCCGGCTTTACCTGTCTTTAATACATGAGATATGTCTTGGTTGTCCCAAACTTTTTGTATCTTTATTTGTCCTTCACCCTCACTTGATAAGTTAAGGCATTTTAATTTTTTTCTCTGCTTTTTCTTCCCTTCAATGAGCTTTTTCCTTAACGTTGAGATGTTAGGAATTGATAGGATTAAAGGCAACACTTTTTCAGAGAAATTTACATTACCAAAGGTTTCAGATTATTACAGTCTAAATATAAAGCCCTATTGGTAGAAATTCTAATGTCTGTAATCTTAGGCATTTTTAAAAATTTTTTTTACTTTAAAGGTATGGGGTACAATTCAGAGTTAGGTATACAAATGTTCATTATGCAGGTACCCTAGTTGATGAGGTGTGCCCCCCTCTCTCCCAGCAGATTTCCACTACTGCCAATCCTACCTCCACCCTTGGCAGTTTCCCATTACTGCCAATCCTTCTCTCATAGTATTATGACAATTGTTCAAGGTCCACTTATGAGTGAGAAACTTCGACATTTTAAACTTTCATTTGTAATAATTTTTTATAGGTTAAAAAGCACTTTTCTTTGAGAAAAACAAAAGTTTTTGAGTTAGAATTTAGTATTCTAATACAAACTCTACAACTTACAAGCTAGGTGAATACTGGTAACATGTATAATATTTCTGAGCCTCAGTTTTCTTATCTAAAAGAAAGTGTAAATGGTAATATTTATATGCTTGTTTTAAAGATGAAACAAGGTAATATATTTTTAAAATAATATGAAGCCATAAAATACAATGCAAGCAATGACGCCAATTTTTACTATGGCTCTTGTTATAATGATTATCTATTAATGAATAAAAATATCTTAAACCTTAGTGGCTTAAAACAATGCACTTCTTAGCTTCTGAAAAATTAAGAATGTGGATGGTTTAACTGAGTTCTCTGGCTCTAAGTGTCTTAGAAGGCTGCAATCACAATGTCTGGCTGAGTACAGTCATCTTAAGACTTTATTGGGGCAGATACACTTCCAAGTTCATGCACATTTCTCTTGGCAGGATTCAGTTTTTCAAGGACAATTGGAATAATGCCTGAGTTCCTGATTGGCTATAAACCCCAAGACATTCTCAGTTCCTGGTCATGTAGGTTTCTATAGGGATGCTCATGACATGGCAGCTGGCTTCTCCTAGAGTAAGTAAGCAAGAGTATAAGAGAGTATGCCCAAGAAAGAAGCCACAGTGTCTCAGTAACTTAATTTCAGAAGTAACATTCTATAATTTTTTAATATTCTGTTCACTAGAAGGAGTTCATTAAGCCCAATCCATATTCAAGTGGAAGGCGTGCATAAGGGTGTGGATTCCAAGAAGTGATGATCACTGGGGCCATAACAGAAGTCAGTTCTTAAAATTACCCTTCACCAAAATTCTAGGTGTTGGTCAAGGCATCTTTCCTAAAATGGCAGCCAGGATAGCTAGCTGAAAGCAAAATAGATGCTCAAATCCAGTTTTTTGGGGTTTTTTTTGAGTTGGAGTCTCACTCTGTCACTGAGGCTAGAGTGCAGTGGCCGCTCCCGGCCACTACAGCCTTGACCTGCTGGACTCTGGCGATCTTTCCACCTCAGCCTTCCAAGTAGCCGGAATTACAGGCTTGTGCTACCACGCCCGGCTGATTTTTTGATTTATTGTAGAGATGAGGTCTCGCTGCCCAGGGGGGTCTCGAACCCGTGGGCTCAGGCAATCCACTCACCTCAGCCTCCCAAAGACGTGGGATTACAGGCTGAGCCACCGAGCCCGGCTTTCAAATTCAGTTTTAAGGCTCTATTTCTTTGTGTATCTAAATGTATATTTTCCTGTTTATTTTAAAATATATGGAACATTTTATAACTTCTCTTACAAGAAACTGTTATCTTGGGCTGGTTCTGGGTAATGAAATATGCCAAGTTACAAAGTTTTGCAAAACACTTGATTGCAAGGAGAAAACAGATTAATGCTCTCTTAACTATGACTACACTAGTGGGTACAGCATGAAATCATGATTTCCAAAACAATTATTTTGAATTTAATAGCTCTCCAACTCTTTCTGGTGCTGCGACAAGACTACTGATTTAATGGTGCACCAAGCTGCTACAAACCAGAGGTTAAAACCTGTGGTTAAAATGACTAGGGTGAGAGGTATTGAAAACAATTACCACATGGACAGTTCTCAGGCTGCAGCAAGAGGGATGGGGAGGGCAGTATGAGGAAGGGAGTAAAGAGGAAAATAGAACAAAACAGGAAAAGCCAACAGGCAGCTGAGGCTTTCAATAACACTCAGATACTGCCAATTTTTTTCTTTTCTTTTCTTTTTATTTTTTGTCACTCCAAATGTTAAATTGAGGTGATTATAAACCTCGTGTTTGTTTTGTTTTGCTTTCAGTTAAAAAGTGAAAATTAAAAGACAGTAGGAATAAAGCGCAGAGAGAGCTTTTGACAGTTGAAGGATGGAAAGCCCATTACCCATAATCATAATAATACAAACCCACTGGACAATGCTGGGGGAGGGAACCTCTCACAAGAGAGGCTTTGGAAATGACCCAGGCCTGGCAGGCCCTGGGGCCATCACAGGGATGAGATTGCAAAACCCCAGGGAGAAGCATTGAAGGCTGCCAATATGGTGGGCTCTGAAAGCTGCACTCTGCGATGACAATGGAAAGCAGGAGAATTAATGGTGCACTGATTGGCAGTGGGTGGGAAATGGAGGAATAGGCTGACTGCCCAGAGGGCCACCGACCTGGTAGGAGGGTTGTGAACAGTAGACAGAGCTACAAGAAGAAACGTGAATGCCAGAGAAAAATATATCTAACCATAAATCAGTTAAAGGAATGAATTGCAGTTTTAAATCCAGGGCATGAAACACAAAAGCAGAAAAGAAATAGATTAAAATAGCGAACGCTTCTTCATGTAGTAAAAATAGACCTAGTGTTGTCCAAATAGAAAGAAACAGCATAGCTGAGTTGTTTTAAGTTTGGTTGCAAATTTTATTGATGTACAGAAAAGTGCAAAAAAATCACAATTAACAACTGAATGAATTTTCAGAATAAACACATCTTCTAATCGACTTCCCAGTTTAAACAATAAGTTCTGCCCTTAGAAGACCCTCTTGCCTTTTTTGTTTAATACCCATCCCACTATTCCTAGGGCACTCAGCATATTTATTTCAGCACCATTGATGAACATGTATGTTTGCACTGTACATAAATTAAACCTATGGTATGCTCTTTTGTTTTTATATTTTTATTTATCTTTTAATAGACTTTTCTTTTTTGAAAATTTTAGATTCAGGTGTATGTGTGCTGGTGTGTTACATGGACATATTGCATAATGGCAAGCTTTGGGCTTCTAGTGTACATTGTACCTAATAGGTAACTTTTCAGTCCTCACCCCCATTCCATTCTCCCTCTTTTTGGAGCCCCCAGTCTATGTGTAGGTGTTGTTTCACTCACATTTATAAGTGAGAACCTGTAGTATTTATTTATTTTTTTTCCTGAGTTATTTCACTTAGGCTAATAGCCTCCAGCTCTCTCCATGTTGCTGCCAAAGACATGATTTCATTATTTTTATGATGGCATTGTATTCCCTGTGTCTTTTGTTTGCTCTATTTTGTTCAATGCTGTTTCTGAGACTCGTTCATATGATGTCATAAACTTCTCATTCTCATTGCTATATAGAATTTCAATATGTGAATATATCACAAACTAATTATTCATTCTACTTTTGAAGAATATGTGAGTAGTTTTTAGTTTAGTGGGTCCTGTTGTTTGTATTCCTGTCATGAATGTTCTAGTATTTTTTATTTATTTATTTTTTTACTGTCACATCTTCTGGCTTTATGACTATAGATGCATCTGAAAGTCCTACAAGATGCAAATGTTTAGCATTGGTGGATATTGCCAAATGATTTCTTCCACTCCACCCTCTCTATACTCAAAAGGAGTGCATAAAAGTTTGTGTTGCTCCATATTTTGTCAACACATGGCATTTTTTTGTCTTTAGCATTATGGTGGGTGTAGCATTATGTAGGAATAATGCTTTAAAGTATTCACTAGTATTATTTTTTACCCTTCCCTATCTCTTAAACCCCAAGCCTCATATCTCCACCCACTAGGAAGCCATATCCCATGACACACACATGATAATTTGAAAAGATGGAGGAGGTAGGATGTAGCAGAGCTACTCACGTGTCTAAGAAAGGACCACATAGAAGCTGGAGCTCTTGAACTGGGCTGGGGGGGGCAATGTTAAGACTGTCATACCTCCAGTAAAATGTTAACTCCAGTGACAACACTTCTTTCCCTTCCTAGATTCATGCAGAAATTGTCTTTGACTTAAATGTCATGCACTAATAAATGGTAGTAGAATGATAGGATGGAGACAAATTAAAACTCCATAAGCACAAAATAAGAAACAGGAGTGAAATCTGTCTATGGACGGATAGGTAGAATGATATTTGACAAATCACTGGATTTCTGTGAGTGCTCAACTTCTAATCTGTAAAAGCCACAAATACTTCTGTATGATATGCAACATATTTAGCTATATAAATCCTTCAGTACTGTTCATCTTTCACTTTGTGAAATGTATCAGACTGTTGTCTATCTGGAGGACATAATTCAGCTCATCTTTTATTCCTTAGCTTTTAACTTCAATTGACCTTTGAAATTAGAATTACTATATTGCTATATTATCAATGACATACAACTCTAAAATACATTTATCTAATTAAAAACAAAGTTTAAAAAAACTCGAAATGGGATATAGTCTTACCAAGAACATTTCAAGTCTTATATTTAAAGCATAAAGAGAGTGATTCCAAAGAGAAACAAAAATATTGTATCACTTATTAAAATGTCCCTAAAGCCTTGATATGACATAGCAATTGTAGTGAAATATTAGTCAAATATATGTTAATTAATCTTAAGTATAAACAGAAAAATTTATGTTTAAAATTTTTTTTCAGTATTTTCCTGTTTGCTTTTCATATCCATCTCAGATGCACATATAGATGTGTTTGAAACTTACCTATGTAGGTATAGATATTGTATATTCATATTTGCTTAATTGTGAGAAACGAATGAATAGATTTCTGCTCAAAGGGAATAAGTTTGGTATCCAAGCCATGGGACTTATCTGAATGCATCAGAAAAGCAGAAGTAACCAAGAAGAATCTTTAAGGGGAGGAAAAAAGATGGTCATTAATCCAAAGTCAAAGAAGGCATGGATAAAGCAAAGCCAGGAAATGTTACTAGCAAGAACAATCTCTCCATAGATAGCACATACATATAGTTTATCTTCTTCAATAAGTCAGAAAGTCATGAGATATTTCATCTTTTTGGCTTGAAAGTAAATGTTTATTTGAATGCAAATCTTATAAAACTCAAAGGTAAAAAATCAAGATCTAGCATTAATTAAAGTAATTAATGTCTGCTTAACAGTTCTGAATAACTCAAACTAATTGAAAGAATGGATGTGATTCTTGAACGAGTCAACTTCAGAGTGAAGTATGTCTCTCTCTTAAACACTTAAAATAGAAATAAACACAACTGGACATCAGATGCTCATAGAATGGTCCTAAACAGAGTATATTACAGGTTCTTCTTTGAAATTTCTAGGTTTAAGATAAAATAGTAGAAAGATAATATTTTTTAACATAATGCTTCACATTGTTTCCTGTCAAAGTTGCTATATTTGACGTCTATTAAAAATGAAATGTCTAATATAGAAAAATATATCATTATAAGATGTCCTTGATATATTGATAAGTTAATATATACATACAGTTGACTCTTAAAGAACATGGATTTGAGCTACATGTATACACTTATACATAGATTTTTTTTCTGCCTTTGCCATCCCTGAGACAGCAAGACCAATTCCTCCTCTTCTTCTGTCTCAGTCTTTAATATGAAGAGAAGGGTAAGACCTTTATGATGATCCACTACCACTTTACAAATAGTAAATATAGTTTCTCTTCTTATGATTTTATTAATAAGATGTGCTTTTTTCTTGGTAATTTTATTGTAAGAATACAGTATATAACATAAATAACATAAAAATGTATTAATTGACCGTTTATGTTATTGGTAAGGCTACTGGTCAATAGTAGCTTAATGGGAAGTAAGTTTTAGAGGAATTGAAAGTTATACGCAGATTTTCAGCTGCATGAGGGATCTGTACTACTAAACCCCACGAGTTTAAATGCCATGTGTATAATGATGAGAAAGATTTCCATATATTAACATATTCAGACATACATATATGTGTGTGTATATATACAAAGGGGGACCCCTGAAAATGAAATTGGTTTATAAAAAGGTGTGTAATTATTCTTACATGATTAAATTTCAATAACCTTTAAGGTATTTTTTTATGCAATACACCCATATAGATGCTTCTTCCACTGCTCAAAACAGTTTTTGAATTCGTCAATTTTGAAAACTTTTAGTATTTCTGCCATTTTTTTGTTTCACTTCTTCCACATCAGCAAAACTTAATATTTTGAGGACTTTTTTTATCTGAGAAAACAAAAAAAAATTCTCTCTGGGAGAGACAAGGTGAACAGGTAGGGTGAGGCATGGAGGTCATACAGTTTTTGCTCAAAACTGCTCAACACTCACTGCGGTATGGGCAGGTGTGCTCATAAATCACCCATTAGAAAATGGGCAAATGTGTTCAAAGAATCTACCAAAAAAAAAGTCTACTCAAGCCAAATTCAACCTCTCACTACATTGCTAGCTGGTACACTGATGCTGATGGATTTCTAGAACACTTCCCTAATGGAGAAAGCCTGTACTACAAGGACCTTGCCCTCCAAAAAGAAATTCTATTTTCTTTGGGGTCCCCCTCATATCTCTATCTATATCATCTATATCTATATCTATCTGTATCATCTATCTATCTTTCGAGAAAGAGAGACAGAGAGAAGAGGATCCATGGCAACCCAAACTGTTAAAATATGGAATCAGTTTATCTTTCCTAAAGTGCTAGCTAGACATGCATGTCTTTTTTAATAAGAAAAAAAAATGTAAACAATGAATAGCTCAAGTTATATGATGCCAATAAATATTTAATTTTATTTTAAAATTATTGATTTACTTTCTTGAATTAGCTAGAGGCCACTCAGCAAGAGTTAGTCCGCTGGTTTATGCTTTAGGTTTCCAAAAATCATCACCTATCATTAATGGGGAACTTGGAAACTGATGGCAAAACTATTTTATTTCACATGCAAATTAATAATAATGTAACAATGATAAGCAGCATATAACAACAACATACATTGAGTGTTGACTGCATCTAAAACTAGATACTTTACAAATGATGACACATTTAATTGTCACAACAGTGCTATTAGGTTGGCACAATTATTTTTTCCTGTTTTAAGAATGAAGAAACTAAGACCAAATGGGTTAAGAATCTTGCCCAAGGCCTTACAATAAGTGACGGAACCCAAAACAGTCTGATGCTAATATGCTCTTTAAAATGATGGCATGCTTCCTCAGAAAAGAAAAACAAAGATAGATTCTACTGCTAGAACCCAAATAACAAGGCAATGAGAGCCACAGATGGCATCCCAGCTGTGTCTAATATACACCTGGGAAAACAGTGTCACCTGAATCCATTTCACATCCCACAAACAGAAACAAAGTTTTGCCAATTATCTGGTTAATCCTGTTAATTTCAGTGAAGCAACGAGGCTTCAAATAAATTTTATTTCACCTGAAACTTTGATTGGGCAGTCTGCATCGATTGAAGAAGCTGGATAATCAAGAAATCTTTAGGAGTTCTGCTTAGTCACATTCAACTATGTATTATTAAATTACCTCTTATTTGATTATTTATTATTTGATCATGTATTATTTTAGATCATACATACATTGCTAGTTAATCATTTCAAAAATTGTGTTGTATATATTTGTGCATATGGTAGAATTATAACTTCCAGTGTCAGAAAAACAGGTTAGAAGATGGAGGGGGAAGGAGGAAGGTCAGAGGGCGGGAAAGTGACTTGCTGCTCCTGTAATTTAGCACCTCTTTTCTCTCAATCTAGACAGACCTTAAATGATGTGTGTGTATTTATTTTAAAGACCACTTGGGGAGAGGTTGTTAACTGTCACCAAATAAATTTCACATGATCATTCTTGCTCCCATTTATTTCCCATGTTTTCTGAAATAGAAAATAAAGCTTCATGTTGTCATTCTCTATTCTAGATATTAATTCCTAGATGAGTTTGATTTTTTTTGCAGTTGAATGGTGATAAAATGAAGCTATTTTGAAGCACATTAAATCTGCAAATTTGAACACTTTGATGCCAATGTTCATTTTATTGCAAGGTATCCTATTTTCACCTTCATAAAATTGAATGCTTGCATGTACCATATAATTAAATTTAGCCATATCAAAAACTCAAGTCTATGAATTTATTAACTCTTGACTGCATCACTGCTTAGGAACTTTGATAAAGTTTGCTACAGTTTTCTTAAGCTCTGAAGTAGCTCGGTTCTGAAATTCAGGGAATTGCAAAGCCTTGCTTTCTTATTTCTGTGGCCCCTATCACAATGGCATGGTACTACTCTGGCAAAGACACACATGATTGGCAAGGAAGTTTTTTCTCCTAGGATACAAGGCTCCCTTCAATGTTGGCTTTAATATCTACCCTCAGGAACAGAATTGTTCTTCTAAGGGAAGTGGAAATTAGATGTTGCTCTTCAAGATTGAGACTTATAAAATACATTCTGGCTGGTCATCAGAAAACACACATTTTGCAAATCTTGGAAAGTTTGATGCTGCTAAAGGTGGCATTTGCAATCTGTTCTTTCAGCAGGATTTTATTCAGATCAGTTGTACAGAAAATCTAGAGGATATAATAAGAAAAAAAACCAGAGAAAAACATATTCACTGGAATAAAAACTCACAACGGACTGAGCATGGACATTGTAAAGGAGAGATGTGCTTTTCAAGGCAAAGGGCCACAGCCTCATCTAATATGTTATGCTAATTGTTGATGATTTTTTTTTTTTTTTTTTGCTTTCTCTAATATTGCCAAATATGAACTCATGGTCTTTTCTGCCTCATCTCCTCTCACTACCCACCACATGTCCATTCTCTAATCAAAATAGATGGCAAATATTTCTCCCAAATACACGTTTTTAGCCCTCTGGCCCCATATGGCTTCTTATCCATTCTATTTTCTCTGATGTGACTGGTTAAGTACAATCTCGAAGTTAAAGCTGTGATGTCATTCCCCCATGAATCTTCTCTGCTCTCTGCCATAGTCTGACTCTCAAAAGTTCTGTCTACACAAGCTATCTCTACTTACTTGCATTCCTCTTCTTTTCAACCCATTCTGATCCCATTTTTGCCATACTATTCCACTGAAACTATTCTTATCAAAGTCACTAATGCCTTCCATACTGCCAAAAGAATTACGTTCCTTGTCTTCATCATACTAGACTTTTCATTAATTTTCAGAAGTATAAGTCATGTGTTTCCTCTTTAAATACTCTTCTGTTTTGACTTTGGAACTCACTTCTCTGCTAATTTTTATTTTAATTCTATGACTTTCCCCCTTCCCCTTATTTTTCTTTGCTGACTCTATCCCAGTTCCAAAGTTTGGTTTCCCCAAGGCTTGGTATTAGTTTCTTTTTTCAGACTACACTCTCCCCAACACCACTCCCCAATAAAGTTATTAGTTCCCAAACAGTTAATCACCATTGTTATACCAATCACTTCTAGATTTATAAATTCAGGCCAAAACACTCCAAGATTTTTGCATTTTTATATCAAAATTTTATATCTCCCTGGAATAATTCCATATTTATCTCAAATATAACTGCCCAGAATTTATTTTTGAATTTGCACTACCACAACCTGTCTTCCACCATCTATCCAGTTGTTCATGCAGAATATCAAAAAGACTTTTTAGTTCCTCTCTTTTTTTTTTTGCACACTCCATCTGATACATGGCAAGTTCCAGAAACTTTGATGCAAAAGATCTTGACTGTATCTAGTTCTTCCAGAGTTGCTATCATATTAATTTAGTATGCATATGTATGTGGGGGTGTGTACATAATTGTAAATCTGGAAAGTTGGGATTGTATTCTGAAGACTATACCCTAAATTCTCTATTTTTTTTTTTCTTTGTGTCAGAGTCTCACTCTGCCGTCCAAGCTAGAGTGCAGTGACATGCTCACGGCCACCACAGCCTCGACCTGCCGGACTCAGTTGATCCTTCCACCTCAGCTCCCAAGTAGGTGGAACTACAAGCATGTGTCACCATGCCCAACTAATTTTACCTGGTTTATTGTAGAGATGAGGTCTTACCAAGTTGCCCAGGGCAGTCTCAAACCCCTGGGCTCAGGCAATCCTCTTGCTTCGGCCTCCCAAAGTGCTGAGATTACAGACGTGAGCCACTGTGCCCCACCTAAATTCTCTATTTAATGAAGATATACTTTCTGCACATATCAAGTGTGATATTTGAAACTTTTAAAAAGTATATCATATTACATATTGTGTGATTAATTTTAATTAAAATACAAATACAAACAAAACTAGTTATAATAAGCAAAATTGGAATTATGGGAGCTATGCGGGAGATAGTAGTTAGTGGATTAGAATTAGGAAGGAAATTGACTGGAATGGGGTCCTAGGAAAGTTTCTGGAATGGTTATAATTTTCTATATCTTGTTTTGGATAGTGGTAACAAGAGTTTACAATTGTCAAAACTCTTCTAGCTGAATATTTAAGATCTGACCACTTAACATTAATTTTATATTCACTAACGTAAAGCAATTCATAAATTAAGAGTTTTAGTAGCTTCGCAGGAAATAGTGAAACAAAATTTTTACCTCTCAAAAGGCTTTGGAGGACCTTGCCTCTGCCTAACTCTAGAAAATCATCCTCTGCCACTATTCTTTGCTAATACTATTCACACCTTTATCTTTTTTTTTTTTTTCTTTTTAGTTTCTTTAGTGTGTAAGGCTTTTTCCCTACCTGGATGGTTTCCACTACCATCAACAACCATGCACCTCCTCTTTCTTTGGCTAGTCCCTGAGTCTCAACTGTAATGTTTATTGCTGTATTTCCAAAAATTCACCATCCCTCTTGTAATCTATATTAATCTTTTCAGATTTATTTTTAATATCAAAATTTGTAATGGTTTCATTCATTTTTCTGTGCTTAATTTTGTATCTATCTTCTCCATTATAACATAAGAGCTTAAGAGCAAAGTCCGAATCTCTCTTATATCCTTAACTTAATACATTGCCTGGAATATAAAAGATATACTATTTGTTTATATATATATTACATATAAAAATTTATTGGTGTTTTTTGGTTCAATGAATAAAAGGGGATAATATTAGACAAAGTTCTAAAAGTCAGGTAGATTTCATTTGCTTGGCAAGGAGGGAAGGACATTTCAGGTGATGGGAATGTCTGGGACAAAAACACAGAGGTATGAAATAATTGCATATAGAGTATAATTGGCGGATGATGCAAATGAAGCTGAATAAAGAAAGAATAGAAAATAAAAGATAAACACATAAATAATTGTTTATTAGATTAATCATTATTTGTTTTGTTTTGAGTCAAAGTTTTATTGTCACCCAGGCTGGAGGGCAGTGGTGTGATCCTTCCACCGCAGATTCCCGAATAGCTAGCATACACCATCACTCCCGGTTAATTTTTTTTATTTTTTTTATAGAGATAAAGTCTCATGATGTTGTGTAGGCTGGTCTCAAACTCCTGAGCTTAAGTGATCCTCTTGCTGGGATTACAGGCGTGAATCAGCCTAAAATCAATTTTAATATGTTTATTTCTACTTCTTTCTTTTTTTAGTTGTTGATGTTCATGTCTCTATCTCTAGTGGAATAGATAAACAATGTATTCAAGTTTTATTTTCTCAGCATATGAAAACAATAATCGTTACTTTAACCTCTAGGCACAAAACTTTGTGAGACAGTTTCACAGCAAGTGGATATAGACTGATTAACTAACATTCTTTCTGTATTGGTCATCAAAAAGAAAAAAAATCCAGCCAACATTATATCTGACCTAATCCATAGGTTATCAGGGAACATGTTCATATCATGTGCTAAAATGTTTGTAGATAAGTTAGCAGCAATTCAGGACCATAACACAATAAGAACTATCAGCCGGGCTTGGTGGCTCAGTCTGTAATCCCGTGCCTTTGGGAGACTGAGGAGAGTGAATTGCCTGAGCCCACGGGCTCGAGACCCGCCTGGGCAGGCGAGACCTCATCTCTACAATAAATCAAAAAATTAGCCGGGTGTGGTAGCGCACGCCTATAATTCTGGCTACTTGGAAGGCTGAGGCGGAAGAATCGCCGGAGCCCAGCAGGTCGAGGCTGCGGTGGCCGCTGCCGGCCACTGCACTCCAGTCTGGGCAACAGAGTGAGACTCCAACTCAAAAAAAAAAGAACTATTTATGGACTGAGATTTAAATAGGAAATAAAAACAATTGACCGGAGAGAAATCCTTTGAAGATAACTCAAGGAATAATCTTTAACAATAGCACAGGGAAGCAAATAGCCAGATGGTTTTGACTCACCAGACCAAGAAGGGAAAATACACTGTTTCAAAGTTATCATCATTATGAAGTCTGACTGTTTGTACCTTATGGGATTTTGTCATTTGAATCTCCAAAGGGTAAGAGGTCTTCTTTAAGCTGAAGACAAAAAGCTGTTTTAAAGCTCTGGAGTCACACAGGGCACACAGTTATCTACGTTATCAGACAAACAGCTGTTACTTATATCTGTGAAAAGGCAACGGCTGATGTTTTCTGACATGGTGTTGTTTACATAACATGGAGTAATGAGTTTGTTCTATGTTGAAAATGAAGCCAGTCATGTCAAGGGGGCACTAAAGTGACACTATTAGTTTTGCCATGGAATCATAGAATCTCAGAGTTGGAAATACTTACGGGCTATTAAGCACAAGCATTCATCAGATCCTGGAATCAAACTTAAATGTGCAGCTCAATTTTATTGGTTTCAGAGCATTTTGCTTTAAGAGAAAAACTAACAAATCACAATGGGTCCATAACAAAAGAACTAGCATTATGAGATGTTTGGGGGGAAAAGTATAATAGAATAGTAGAAGCCAATGAATGGAGATGTTTAAGGAGTAGAGGAATGGACTGCTGAAAGCACAGAGTACAGGAAAAGGAGACTCATCTCTTACAGTAAGCAAACTCTACCATTATTGTCATTGGAGATACATATATAACTTAATATATTATAATATATTTATATATTATTCAGAAAAAATATATATTTTTTCAAGAATACTGACTTTGATTCTATAGAAAGAAGAATGCCCTGGTTCAGAACTGTCCATAGCTAGAGTGAGCTTTTTGGAAATGCAACTTATATTCCCCTGGTCAGATAAACCACAAAAGTAGTGTTTCAGATGAGGCTTACTATCAGACTGGATGTATATCAATTAGTTTAGGGTCTGATATTCTTAACTTGGGGCACAAAAAGAGTTGACTTAGATAAACACATTTAAAAATGTCATTGTCTTTCAAAGATGTGAGATTGTGATTTAGAAAATATTAATAAAGTTTTATGTAGGCATAGTAAAGGCAAATGTACCCTTTTGAGAGCCATTTTAAAATTATATTTCAGTTTGTTATGAAACGTATTTTCCCATTATCTATATTATGCTAAGGAAAGAAACCAGTTCAAATTCAAGGAGGACTAATCAAGATTTATAACCAGAAATTTGAATAGTTAATTCAACTATTCAAATATCACCCTTTTTATTCACATTATTTGTATCTAAACTTTTAGATCAAAAGACGCCATATTAAATGAATTTTAGTTTTCACCTTTGTAGGTGTTCAAAAGTCCTAGAAAGGCTAAATGAACTAGGTCGAAGTACTACTACTGGACAATTCAGGCCAATGAGTGCCACTTATTTGCACAAGTCTAAACTAAGAGTTGTTATGTTCTCTTGAACATGATTCTTTTTTACCATTTATACTATTTTACTTGCTCCCAATTTCTGTTTCTAACTTCATTGTTCTATTTTCCAAGTTTCTAAACATGGCTTTACCCTTGCTTAAAATCTTTCAAGTATCCTCTTTTCACCACTGTCTAAGAGTGGGAGAAAATTGGGAAACCAAGATCTTTAGTGATTTTATTTGTGCTTCTATCTAACCACATTTAATATCACCTTATCGCCTGTACTACTGAATAGCTTTTCAGATAATTTACCCTCACAGCATCTACTGTAGGTAGGGAACCTTAGTTCTCTTTGTTTTTTAAAGATGTGGGATATGAGCTGGGTTCGGTGGCTCAGCCTGTAATCCTGCGCCTTTGGGAGGCTGAGGTGAGTGAATTGCCTGAGCCCGTGGGTTCGAGACCCGCCTGGGCAGCAAGACCTCATCTCTACAATAAGAAAAAATCAGCCGGGTGTGGTAGCGCATGCCTGTAATTCCAACTACTTGGAAGGCTGAGGCGGAAGGATCGCCAGAGCCCAGCAGGTTGAGGCTGCGGTGGCCAGGAGCGGCCACTGCACTCCAGTCTGGACGACAGAGTGAGACTCCAACTCAAAAAAAAAAAAAAAAAAAAAAAGATGTGGGATATGAACCTTAGTTCTTTATCTGAGCTCCTACAGTTTATTGAACTAGGAATGAGTCATTGACTCAAACTGAGCAAATCTGATTCTCTTTCAAAAATGTGAAATTGACACTCAGACTTTTTTTATGTTATATGTTTGTCTTGAGAAAATCTCTAAGACTTGCAGAATATTTTTTTCTGCAAAAAGAACAAGAGGAAGCAATCAGGGAAAGGAAAAATGGAACAGGTAAACAAAAACTGGAAAATAGAAAAACCATGTGGTGGGAGAGGAAGATAAAGTTAGAGAGAGAGTAGCAGAGACAAAGTCAGAAATAAAGAGAGGAGTGGCCTTAATCCCTATCCAATCTTCAGTCTCTTTTCCAGATTATAGGAGACCTACTCTTTTGTACTGACAATGGCACCACAGAATATTCCTTTCTTTATCTGATAAATGATCACTCTTTGTCCTTGTTTGAATGAGTTTGCTTGCATCTCAAAAATCTTTGAATAAGACGACCTTCTTTAAGCCATTCCCTCTCTTAGAATTTGCTTTACGCTATTGCACATTTGACTCTGTCCTTCAACCTTCAAATCTATCTTTATGTAGCCCTTCACAAACTTTTCTGGTCACATATGTCTCTCTTCCTTGCTTCCATAGTATATATTTTTGTCACATTTCCCTACTACTTAGAATTTATTTTTTGCCATAGAATATACATGATCGATTTTTCAAATAATATTTTATGAGTGTTAAAAAATATCTTGTACTTTTAGTTTGGAGACAAATAATATATGATTGCATACAGTGCACATTTCTGTATATGTACAAATATACATATTTATACACATATATGTGAATATACGTGCATATGTTTGTGTGTATATATAAGTATGAATAAATCTTGTTGAGTCATTTATATCTGTCACATCTTATTTTCTTATTTATTGTCCTACACGACCCATTGAATTTTTAGAGCGATATGTTAGAAAGCAGCATATCCTTTTTTTTTTTTTACAATTGTTTCTGATTTGTTGAAGTTGTTCCATTTAAATGAAGCCTATGATATTATGTCTTCCCTGTAATTAAATTTATATCAAATTAAAATACTTTATCTTCCCATTCAATGTTTATTACATTACTTCCTTGTGTCTGATGTTAACATTGTTCATAATGTTTTGTTTTTGTTAGATAGTATTTGTAGTCCTTTTCTAATCCCTTCCCCTTTTTTTCAGTTTTTTGTAAGGTATTCACTATATTCCAATAAGTAGTAATATCTTGAGCAGTCTACATGCTTTGTGTATGTGTGTGTCTGTGTGTGTGTGTGTTCATGTGTGTGAAAAGATTCACAATGCCTTGAAATTATTAACTCTCTGAGATACTCTCTTGTCCCTCTTGTTCCAAAGCACGTATTCACTACATTAGTCATAGGAAAATTCAATGGCTCTTGCATCTTTGTTATTCTGAGTGTAACTTCTCCTTTAATAATGCAGAAGATCTCTTATAGCCTCCTACATTTCAATCTCAAATGTAAGTTTAGAGTTCTCCCACACGACTCCTCATTCGGCACCAGGCTTCTCTGGAATCTATTTGAGACTATGATTTCTTTGCTTCCATCTGTCCCCATTACTTTTTATCTGTTCAGGATTTCCCCCTAAAATAACAGGTCTATTGATAATCTCTCTTATCTACGTACACATTAATATTTCCATCTATGTACCTCTATGTTAGTATCTAACTCACCAGGTTGTAATGAGGTCTTTACGTGTCTCTTTCTAAACTTCTTGTGAGCATCTTAAAAGAAGGAATGATTTCACAATATCTAATTTTAATGCCTATTATTGTATCTGCTACTGGAATGCCTAATAAATATCCCTTAAATGAATAAATGAATGAATGTTTTCTTCAAAAAAACCTGAAAGATATATTATTTTATTCTCGTTTGAAAAATCAACATTTTCCCCAAAGATGTTATTCTTCAATTCTCCTTAAGAAAGATGGGTTCATTTGTGAGACGAGTCCCATTAAAATTTAGCCCTAGAAAATTTCATTTGATGAAGAACATAAAACCTAAAATTGTAGTTTTTATAACGGTACACCTTTCATGACCTTAGCAATCACTTTGTGATTGTGTCCTTATAATGAGTGTAAGCAAGGAGAAAAATAGCATTGTGCCAATAATAAAAATAACTCTCAATTTCCCAAAGACCTCAGCAGCTCACCCAGCATCTGAGAGCTTGCAGTATATATTTCCTACCAGAGTACAAAGACCACAGAACATTAACAGAACATTAAACAGAACATTAAAAAGATTTTGTGAATTCAAAATGTGATGAAAGTACATTTCAATTAGGGGGAACGAGGATAGGAAGTGACAAGGGAGAAAATATGTGCGTAGCATCAACCTCTCTAATCTCGAAAAACAGAGACTCTCCTTGGGACTGAGCTCATATTGACTAATCACAGAGTGAGGATGAGAGAAACTCCAGAGGAAGCAGGGTTCAGACAAACTTCCCTGATAACCTTGACTGCCAGGACACAAGAATGGGGTTGGGCTTTGAAAGTGAAAGGGAACCTGCCTGGCAAACAAGCTGAAACTATAGAAAGTTTAATTAGAGCCAGTGGGGAGATATTAAAAGTGGGGGATAATTAAGGCAGTAGGAAAAAAGAAACAAAAAATAAAAACAGACGATTAAAGAAAGACTCAGGAGACATGGCGCTACTTGTGTAGCATTCTGTTGACAACTATTAAAAATAAATTTGATGTTTTGCCTATTTCTAATTTAAATTGTTGGTACGCAGTGTGTTTATGTGTGTATATATGTATGTTTGTGTGTATGTGTGCAGTTTTTTTCCCCCTTGGCCACAGCTGGGTGGGAATGAAGAAGTGCCATGATCCAAACCGGATTTTAATGAGGACAGCTCAATGCCTGCCAAGTCTTTGGGCGTGAAGTTGGCGAACCAGGTCCACTGGTCCTTAAGGGTCCCTGCTCTGTATCTGAAAACCCCTCTGTTGAAAACTTGGCAGCCCTTCCAGAGTCTCTTTCCCCTCTGCCAAGCAGATGAAGGCAGCGTCTGGCTTTGCACACACAGTGCTGAAACTTGCCACAACTGTCAAAGGCCCAAGGAAGGAGCACTTTCTTTCTCTGACATAGACAGCTTCAAATTCAACCCAGGGACTCTCAGCTGTTGTCACCTTTCCTGAAAGATAGCAACTTTTTTATTCTTCATAAATAGCAACGATGCCACTTTCTACATTTAACTTGGTAAAGACTCAAGAAGACAATTTTACTTTAAAAAGTCATCCTTATGAAGGACGCCAATGCTTGCTGGTGTGTCTAGAAACAAAAACGTATGTGGGAGAGTATCAGGCAATGAAACTAAAGTTTAAAAAACGAGTTATTCTAAACTTCCTGTTCATGAATATAAGAAAGGTTTCAAGTTTTTATGAAAATGTTACGGGGACAACAACAAAGCTTTCTAAACAAGACAGTAACATAGATTGATTTTTTTACAAAAGTTTTTGCAAGACAAAAGTGATATTTGCGGGCTATAAAAGAAATATTTGAGATGTATGCACCAGAGACTAGAAGATAATAGATATACTAGTTTTGCTATAGGGAGAATGAGAAAAAGCTTAGACAGTGGGGACTTTTTTTTAAAAAAGGATACATATTTCAGAGTTATTGAGAAGATATAGCCAACAAGACTCAGCAGTTGATTTTGTGAGAAAGAGTGAAAAAATTCGTGAAGATAGCACACAGTCTTTGAACCTAAATATCTGAATAGATGGCATAATCAATCACAAGGGCTGAAAATTAAGGACTAGAAAATTAATTTTGTCCTTTACAATAATGGAAATGAAGTCACAAAATTTTGGATCACTTACCAATGCAACTAGCAAAATTAAATATACATGTACACATGTATGTGTGCATTTAGGTGTTCATATATTTATTTCTTTGTCTATCCGTGTGTGTAAAACTGTTTTGGACACCTCCACTAGTAATTTCTATAGTGGTATTAAGGACAAAATTAAATTCCTTTCTATTTGACACTTCTAAAGTACAAACCTCTCATATTGTGGAGAATTCTCCAACTGGAAAAAAAATCCTTTCTGTGGAAAACTGAAGCAGATGGTTCCAGTAGGTAGAGGTTCTCAACACTGAGAGCTTTAACCATCTTTATTCCTTATCTACAGCCCAGACCAATGAAATGGGAGTTGTGGATACAGGACCTAAGTGACAGTATTATATTTACTTGGGTGAGGAAATGCAATATGCAGCTTAGTTTTAGAATTACTGCGGAAGGTGATATCTAAGACAAACTGAAAAGGAAAAGCTATGAGACAAAATAACAAGACCAATCCACAACAGAGTTATAGAATTACACTCATCAGAAGGTGTGAACGAGCCTGACACGGTGGCTCATGACTGTAACCTCAACACTTTGAGAGGTCGAGGTGGGAGGACTGCTTCAGCTCATGAGTTCAAGACTAGCCTAGGTAACATAGGTAGACCTTGTTTCTACAAAAAAATTAACCAGGCATTGTTGCACCTTCCTATAGTCCTAGCTACTTGGAAGGCTGAGGCAGAAGAATCACCTGAGTCCAGGAGGTTGAGGGCCATGATTGTACCACTGCACTCCAGCCTGGGTGATGAAGGAAGACCCAGACTCAAAAAAACAAAAAAAAAAGTGAACAGTGGAGAAATAAGTGGAACTTGGATTTGAAGGCAGTACTACAAAGACAATTTTAAAATGTCCCCCAAAATTGATTTGACCTGCATTGAAGCACCTAGGGCTTACTTATTTGTTGATGGACATGTGGCAATTGGCATCTAAGACTACTTAAAAAACAAAGCCTGAGACTATATCAGAGGTCAGACATCTTCTACGAGTCTCCCCCCTTGTCTTATTCACCTAAGTAGTTGACCAGCATATGTTTAAGATAACTTCCATGGTCATAGAAATATCAAGATCTGATTGAATTAAGCAAGATACTCAGGAGGAAGTAGATGGATACCTGCTTACTCTATCTTGAGTGTATAGAGCTGCATTTGCTTATGAACATGGAATAGTGTCAACACTTCTGTATAAAAAGTAAACTAAAACTCTTTTCAGTGTTTTGCATAGAGATATTTGTCCCTCTCCTATATTATTTTAATAAAGTGACACAAAAAGAACTAATTTATTTCCATCTTCACTCTCATTTTTCTATGGTGTCATCTTCATCTTATAGGTTAAAGTCACTTATGATTCCCAAATGGTTGTAACAGTTCTATGCCTTGACATGAACTTCATTTGATCCTCAGAGAGAGAGAACTGGTTTCTAGTAGTTCTCCCAAGGAGTGAGCGGCATTTTTTCCAAAAAAATCTCCTCCAAATTCCTTGGAATTTAGTAATTTAACTTTATATTAGAATAATAGTGAAAGAAAATAGAATTTAAAAATACTGGCCAAACGTGGGGGCTCACACCTCTAATTCCAGCACTTTGGGAGACAAAGGCAGGAAGATGACTTGAGGCCAGGAGTTCAAGACCAGTCTAGGAAACAGTGTGAGACCTCGTCTTTACAAAAAGAAAAAAATTAAATTAGCCAGGAATAGTGGTGCATACCTGAAGTCTTAGCTACTTGGGAGGCTGAGATGTGAGGATCACTTAAACACAGGAGTTTGATGTTACAATGAGCTATGATAGTACCTCTGTCCTCCAATCTAGATGACAGAGGGCGCTCTTGTCTCAAAAAAAGAAAAGAAAAAAAAAAAAGAAGTAAAAGAAAAATACCCATAATGCCAAATATCATACACTACCCAACTCAAGCACATACATTTTTGTGTGCTGCCATCTAGTTTTGCTCCATGTATAAAGTAATCATCTTCATTTCTTGGTTATATTTCAAAATTCATTATTTAGTTCCTTATCATTTATATTTAGTTTGGTTTTATATGCACACACACACTAACATACATAAGGCTATCTTACATAATTATAGTTCTTGTGTTCCTCTTGGGCATCTTCCTTATAATAAATTCCCAAAAGAGGACAACTATTTAAAGCAGTTTTGGTACATTTAAGGTTTATAGATAAATATGCAGATAACCCTCCACTTAAATCGGAGTTATTTCTGAATAAAACATAACAACATTTTCAATTTACAATGGGATTATCTAAAATTAACCCCATCATAAGCCAAGAAGTGTACTGAATGCCTGTCATTTTCACACCACAGCAAAGCTGAAAAATCCTAAATCAGGGATCATCTGTATACAGATAGATCAATTGACAGACGGATAGAAAAATGATAATAAGTCTTTAATATAAAAAAGTTTTATTAACTTTTATTAGTTTTATTTCAGTCCTGTTTGTTTTCAATTTCACTGAAATAGCTTTAAGAAAAAAGAATGTGTTTGTGTGTGTACTTTGTTTACTTTGTTGACCAAGAGAAAATTCAGTGAAATTTTAAATTACATTTTATTAATAGTAATGGGTGACATCTTAAGGTTTCAAAAAATCTTAAGTAACATTTCTTGCACCCAACCAAATCTTTTGACTCAAAAGTCCATGCTTTATGAAATATTTGGCTAATGTTGAAGGTCAAAGGTGATGATAGAAATAATCTGATCCACTTAGTTTTCTCCTTCGTCATTAACTTTGGACTCATTAACTTGATTTTCTTATTATAAAAATTAATATCCAGTGGATATTTTTTGTATTAGTTTTTTAAGGATTGAGTTAAACTAAATGATACCTTGACATATATACTTTTTTCTATCATAGATGTCTAAGAATAGTTTCATTGTTAGATAAAGTTTTTCTTAATGTTTGACTATCTTATGGCAATTTATTTTTTTAACTTTGTTTCAGCTTAAATGGAGATTTGTAATTCATGATTACCCTTAGAATAAATCAACATGCATCCGAATAACTAGTCAGTCATGATTTTCTTTGAAAAGAAGATTGACTTAAGTTGTTCATTTAAATGACATTACGCTTCACTTTTTAGTTGTTACAAGTCTATGTGGTTTCTCATATAAAATCACTTTGGAATCTATTTATTTACAAAGTGATTGAAAAATACTTTTCATCATGAAAATATTCTAGTAAGTAGCTCAGAGAAGAAGTTATTTATCTTAATAGGCCAACTGAACAGAGTTAAAATGTAGATTTTAATCTTAGTACTATATAAAATACAGTACATAATTAAGGTCCAGTCCTTTTGTTTCTCTGCAAGTCACATAAGTCATATGTAAAATGATGAGTTGATTTAGAACAATGGTAGAAATATGGGTGGCAATTCCTGAGAAGAGTTATGTTTAGAGATGGTTTTATTTTTCCTTCACTATTAAAATTGATTTATGCAGTGTAGAGGGAAACAATATCACTTACTTGATAATAGATTACCTGCATTGATTTATACAAGAATACCATAAGAGAATGTGACATTGTGTTAACTATTGTGTTAAATGTATTTTGCAAAGATAGATGCAATGATATTTCCATGCGATATGTTTCTTTACAAGGTTACCCTGACATTATTCCCATTTAGAGATTGGGAATATATGTGTGTGTGTGTGTGTGTGTGTGTGTGTGTGTGTGTAAAATATTTCCTTGGATCTACTTGGGTCCATGACAGTTTAGACCAATAAACCATGGTAGAAATGACACAGTGTAACTTCAATGACTCAGTGATAAAAGTCAAAGTAGCCTCCATAAATCTTGCTTTTAGAACCAACTCAGTAATCTAGCTTTCCCAAGAATTCCTTGCCACATGGAGAGGACATTTTCAGGTGCTCTGGTTAAAGGTCCAGCTGAGATCCAAGTCAGCATTCAAACACATGAGCCAAGACACCTTGAATGTTCCCAGTCACCAAACATCAAGTCTTACCAGCTAAGGTCTCTGACATCATAAACAGAAAAAAGCCACCCACACTGAGCCTAGTTGAATGTCCTCACTCACAGACTCCAAAAACGTAGTAAAGTGATTGCCTTATGCCATTGACTACTGGGATCGTTTATTAGCAATAGCAAGAACATGGAAAAAGTAGAGTACTATACCATATTGTATATTGTGTATACCTATAGTACTACACTATAGTGTGCTATACCAAGCTACATATAATAAACACTTAAAACACATGGTATTGACTTTGGGACCAAGCAGAAACCAGTAAATCCTTGAGATCTTTGATAAAAGCCAGAAGAGTCTTTATTTATTGGTTAAGGCTTAGAAGATAGGGAAGAAAATGTTATAAAAAGCAGTAGGAAAGGAAAGAATTTATGAAACCACAGGCAATTTAGTATAACTATCACCTGGAATAATGTAGAAGGTAAAAAAAAATGTACATAATGAACTTGAGGCAGTAGCAAAGGTTATCTCCAGTTGTAAATGTAGAACATACTATTTTTCTGTAATAAAATAAGACAAGGTGGAGAAGTACTGAGGAACAAACTATTCCCGTCTACTTGGAAGGCTGAGGTGGAAGGATCGCCTGAATCTAGCAGGTCGACGCTGGGGTGGCTATGAGCGTACCACTGCACTCCAGTCTGGGAAATGGATTGAGACTTCAACTCAAAAATAAACAAAAAACAAAAATAAAAATAAATTCTGTGTTTAAGTACAATTTGAAGAATATATTAAGTGCCCAGAACAATCTTTTCTAATAGTAATTGCTTCTCAAAGTAAGAAAGATACTCTGGACCACTATCAATTTCATGATTAAAATGTATAATCAGTTGTTGAGACCTCAGAAAGATCCAAAATAATGTCACACAGAACTATTCAGAAGGATCAAAATCCTTTATAAGGATGATTAAAGCATACCTGAAAGATCCATTTCATTAAATAGTTTTTTTTTTAATATTTTGAAAGCATGACAATCTTCACACCTCAATACTAGCTCAACTTTCTTTGTGTCTTAATTCCAAATTATAAGACATTATGGGCCAAATGTCTCATACACTCCAGAAAACTCTAGCTAGGGGTTGGATACACCCAATGCAAACCTTTATGTCAGGAAACTACTACTATAGAAGAGGTTAAATGAGACATTTTTATTTTTTTTGAAAGCAGCCTTGTTACTTGGATGGTCAGAAACCATGCAGTGTACACTTAAAAAACCACATATAAATACACACAGACAATTGAGAGAATGTTACATTTGCACCAAGTTCTGTGTGTTTCATTTTTTAAAATGTTTTTTAATAATACATAATCTTTGTTTCCCATTGTTACTTAGAATTTCTGCCTACAATATCTCTGCTTAACGTATGCAATGGTTTGCCTTATCAGGAGTGTTTCCTCAACATCACAACAATATTAACAATCATACACATATATGCTCCTGTGTTAGATGGTCACATACTGGAATGACTTTCATAGTAGATCTCAGTTGTGAGGAGATTACTGGAAAATAAATGAGCTTGTTTCCATAAATACAAGTGTTCTTATTAATTAATATCAGAGAGATGATTACAAAGTTTAATAAAGTAACCACAAGTCTGTAGAAATTAATAAAGTACAATTCAGAGAAGCTGCTTAAAGATAAAAGACACATCATCTGACAAAGGACAGAGCACAAAACCTTTGGTATTTAGGCCAAGAGTCTGAAGAGTCTGAAAGCTATCTATTTATAGAAAAATAGGCTGGGTGCGGTGGCTTAAGCCTGTAATCTCAGCACTTTGGGAAACCAAGGCAAGAGAATTTCCTGAGCTCAGGGGTTCGAGACCATCCTGGGCAACTTTGGTAAGACCTCGTCTCTACAATAAATCAACAAATTAGCTGGGCATGGTAGTGCGTGCTTGTAGTTCCAGCTACTTGGATGGCTGAAGCAGAAGAATTGTCTGACCCCAGCAGTTTGAGACTGCGGTGGCTGTGAGCATGCCATTACACTCCAGCCTGGGCAACAGAGTGAGACTCCAACTCAAAAAAAGAAAGAAAGAGAGACAGAGAGAGAGAGAGAGAAGAAAGACAAAAAAAATAACATTTGCTATTTATTAATATAATTTAATAATACTTGGGATAGTTCTCACTGAAGTAATGCATTTTAGTGAGAGACAGAGACTTTCATTTTCAAATTTGAATGGAAATTATAAGCTTCTATACATTTTACACCACTTCCAAAGGCCTACAATTGTCTCTATTGCAATTTCCTAAGGAAATCTAGTCTCCGTCCCCTGAACAGAGAAGCATTGTAAACTGTTAGATGGGAAACACTTCCTTGAGGAAATAGATATTTACAGTACGACCCAGCAGCTATTGCAGGAATCTCCCAGCAGTAATATTTACAGTGCTCCATTTCAGGTATTGTCAGTGCAAGTCATGCTGCAAAGTCAGAGCCATCACAGTTTTTGAAGCTAATGGTTAACTGAGTATGAATTAAATTGCCATTTTTGTTATAATCCGATGGAATAGAATAGCATATTCATCCACTCAGTGAGAGGGCAGCCTCTTCCTCAGAGTCACAGTGCTGAAAGCATTTTGTTCCTCAGGAAGATGTTTTTTCATGTTTCTGGCCACACTCAGGAATGTTACTTTCCCATGAGATTTGGGGCAACATCCTGGGAAATAAGGAATGTCATTCTTGGTATGAAAGGTCCAAATGCCACAGCTGTTTGGCTTTTTAAGTGCAAGCACATTTCTACTTGTATTTTTTGTAATAAAGGTGCACAACTCTGCAAAATTCACACATAAAGTTGAGAGTAAACATTTAAAATAAAAAGTAAGGCTGGGCTCGGTGGCTCAGCCTGTAATCCTGTGCTTTGGGAGGCCGGGGTGAGTGAATTGCCTGAGCCTGCGGGTTTGAGACCCGCCTGGGCAACTAGGGGAGACCTTGTCTCTACAATAAATCAAAAAAACTAGCCGGGCGTAGTAGCGCGCACCTGTAGTTCCAGCTACTTGGAAGCCTGAGGGGAAGGATCGCTGGAGCCCAGCAGGTGGAGGCTGCGGTGGCCGGGAGTGACCACTGCACTCCAGTCTGGGCGACGGAGTGAGACTCCAACTCAAAATAAATAAATAAATAAAAAGGTAAAAAACCCTTGAAGGCCCGACACAGTGGCTCATGCTTGTAATCCCAGGTTTTTGGAAGGCCAGTGTAAGAGGATTGCCTGAGCCCAGGAGTTCATGACCAGCCTGGGCAACATAGGGAGACCGCATCTCTACAATAAATCAAAAACACTAGCCGGGCATGGTGGCATACACCTATAATCCCAGCTACTTGGAAGGCTGAGATAGAAGGGTTGCCTGAACCCATTAGGTCGAGACTGCAGGGAGGATTGTGCCACTGCACTCCAGCCAGGGTGACAGAGTGAGACTCCAACCCCCAACCCCTAAAAGAGCCCTTAACCCACTGGGCTGTTCTATCCAGATAAAATGTATATATTTGGGGGTTAAGATGAACAAAACACAAGTTAATTGAACACTCTTTGCACCGCTTTGCAATCTCAGAGCTAGTTCTTAAAAGATTTATGCTAGAACTCTGGACTTTTGAGTCTTCATGTTATGCTATGTCCAGTATTTAACACACTACTTTCTCTCAATATTCACCTTTCTTTCGGCTTTTCCTGTGTGTGTGTTCTTCCTTTTCTGTCTGTGCCCAGGCAGTCTAATTCTAGTGTTTGTGTTGTTAACCACTATATTACAAAAAGTTACTTTTTCTCTTAGAGCTTATCTTAATCTCCTAGAGCTTCAATTTCCTCACTTCCACCATAGGGATAGCAGTACCAACATCATAAGAGGTAGTGCATATAAGAAAATTGTGAAGTACAAGTCCCAGCACATGTGAAGGACTCTATAAATGTATGATCTTTCTCTGGTTTTCTGTTCTACACTCTTAGCAGGGTGTATATAACTTGCATGTTACCCATCTTATTGTGACTTGTTAAAAGATTTTTGAGTCCTCTTGGAACCCAAACTTGCTGCTTCACTCACAGTGCCTAGATATGGCTTTAATAATAACAATAGCATTATGTTGAATGAATTATGTATATGTATGTATGAATGTGTGCATTTGTGGAACAGACATGATATTAGATGCTTCTCCTTTTTTTGCACTCTCATGTAATCTTTTCAATATCCCTCAATTTTCAGATACAATTAAATCTGCAGATGAGAAAAGTATAGACCCATAATGTTGTTCATGTCATGCATTAGTGAAGCGAGTACCCAAAATGTGGAACTTAAAGTACAATTTCTCTATCCATCGCTTAATCACTACAGATGGATACTAGATGGGTGTAATTAAACCTTGACAATTGAAGTTTCAAAGAGTCATAGTAAAACCAGTGGTCACACACGACCTGGAAAACATAAGACAATGTAAGTATTCCTATTCGCTTTTTTCAGAAAAATTCTGATTGAGTTAGCACATACAGAGTGACTTTTTGTACCTTGCTGAACTCTGAATGCCATTAGTTTAAAATTACCTGATTGGTGATAGAGACAGATTTTTGTGCAATGGTAGAGTCTATGGAAGCTTGTGATCTCTCATCAACTAATTTCCTACATTGAGCAGTATAAAGTGATTAGACTAAAAAGGCTTTATACCTTCCGATGCAAGTAAAGATGCTTGATTTTATTTCCATAGAAATTAACTTCTTCTTCTTCTTTGTCTTTAGAAAATGGAAAAGAAAGGAAAACACTGTGTTGATAGGCTTTGTAAGAAGTCTCGGAAATAATAGAAAACAAGGACTAAGTTTAAATCCTTAGGAATGTAATAGTTCTTGTGCCAGTTTTCACAAAAACAACAACACATTTTCAATAAGTATTTGTGCTGTGGTCAAGTTGGAGTAAACACTTATCTGAGTCCTCTTACTTTGTCCTCACCATCACCTGCCGACCTGTAATTACTTTCATATGAGGAAAAGGAGGTATATATGATTCGATAAGTGCCCACAGTTATACTCTTGGTGTTTAAAATAAAGTTTGTACCCGGACAGGTTAATTCTAGTGTCTGTGTTGTTCACCACTGTATTACACAAAAGAAAAGTGTGATGAAAATGGAGGTGGAATCAGAGGATGTCAGCATTGGTCTAGAATGAAAACTTTGGAGACTGGGATTGGAGTAAGAGAGTATCATCCAAAGTTTACAGTCCCTCCATAGAGATGAGAGATCTTCAACTGATTTTGAGTTACATATAAGGAAGCCTTTCATAATGTAAAGTGTTTATGAAATCAAATTGCTTTAATATAGTAATCACGATTCTGAATGATATCCTTGTAATGTAATGAATCCTTTTTTCCAGACATGTTCTCAATAATGAATGACCTTGAATAGTCTGGTCCAAATATTACTCTACACAGAGGAAATGTGGTTGCTCATTCCTCCTTAACTCTCCTCCTTTAATCAAGATATCCTCTCATTTGCTACAGAATCAGATTGCGATAATGTCAGTCTCTATTCTTTATCTAAGAGAAGAATATTTTCTAGTGAAACCTACAGTAAGTGGTATTTAGTGATAAAATCTGGGTTCATAGAACCAGAATGCCTCTTTGTCACCAATGTGCCCTTCCCTCTAACTTCCTACCTCCGCCTACTACCGTGTTTCAAAACCCATGTCAAGTTTCACTACTTTCACTCTTTCCTTATCAAGCTCCCTCACTAACATCTTCCAGCTACACAAGAATCCCACTTAACTCTTACTGAAACATTTAGTACTGTTTTTAGTGTTCTGGATAACTTGGCTTTGCCATACTGATAAGATTACAAACTAATAAAGAACGGGAGGTTTGGACAGATTAATGCAGTGGTTTTCAGATTCCTCTACAAATATGAAATATGCAGAATTCTCCACACTCAAAGTAGACAGCAGTAGGGAGTCTCTAGTGGAAGTGAGAATGCTGGCCACCAACTCTATTTATCTACAATTTTGTCTTTTCCCATTTCTTCTCCAAGAAAGTACAATATAAGAAGTAGACAAGGGGTTTATAATCAGGACAAGATCCAAACTCAAGCCTACTGAATGACCCTAGAATAATTTCCATTTATATAGGTTTCTGTTGAATATTTTTGCAATAGGTGTCATAAGCCACCTCAAAAGTTATATGAGACTTTGAGGAAAATAACCAGAAATGTTTCATTGTCTTCTTTTAGTTATTTACTCTTTTTCCCCTAACTTCTCTTTTCTCCTTTCTCACATTCTCCCTACCAGTCTCTTCCATAATGCCTTTTATATTTGTCATGTCTATAGTAGATCTCCATGTACATTTCCTCATTCACCATTTCATTTCCTGAAAAGGAAATATGCATTTTGAATGCTCTATAATTACAGGTATATGGACCATGAGGTATGCTGAGAAAATAATATAACAGCCACCATGTTGTTGATACTGGACATATATTTATAGAGCTATTTTTTATATATGGAAATAGAGTTTGCATATTCATGGAGTATGTTTTCCATTCCACAATACCACATTAGGCAATATATTACATCTCCTGCCCTGCTTGATATTCATTGCTAATAAAGTCTCATAGAAATAAAGCTATGTGGTAATACAATGGCAGCTTTTTATTACAGAGATTTTTCTATTATGTTAATTTATGATTTAGATGATTTACACTAATAAGTGTAATTTCTTAATATAAACAAAACTATAGTCAAATTTCAAAATGCCTCTACCTCTGGCTGACAGATTTACATACCTCACAGTTTTGTTAAATGTATTCTACGGAGATAACACACATTTTTTACATAACAATCACCTCCAGCTTTTCCAGGGAGAATTTGATAGCATAAAACAGCTGCACATCTGTAATTGTTTTGCCACCTGTTCTATGGAAGTAAAGGTTTTGTACCCTACAGTGGTGATTGCATGATGTTTTGCTCACATTTCAAGGTCATAAATTCCTCTACTTTCATCTTTTGATACCTTTGGCACTGGGGGGATGAAACGTTTGATAAAGTTGATTTTCCAAGGTTTGATTAGAAATTTTCCAGAAGAAAGGAATTAAATAGGGATTTATTTGAAATGAACCAGATGACTGGATAAGAAGAGACAGCCACCATCTGTGATGAGCTTTAATTTCTAATTTCCAAAGGGCAAATTATTTTCATTTTATTTCAATTCAGGAAAAGTAAAGTAGTTGAGTTCAAAAGAAACAAAGGCCTTTCACTCAGAAAAAATAATATGAGGATGTGATGATATTGTTTAAATAATTCTGTGTGTGTGTGTGTGTGTGTGTGTGTGTGTGTGTGTGT
>NW_007246456.1:150442-222462 GCF_000164805.1 Carlito syrichta
ACCTGCTGGGCTCCGGTGATCCTTCTGCCTCAGCCTTCCAAGTAGCTGGAACTATAGGCGTGCACTACCACGCCCGGCTAATTTTCTGATTTATTGTAGAGATGAGGTCTCACCAAGTGGCCCGGCGGGTCTTGAACCCGTGAAATCAGGCAATCCACTCACTTCAGCCCCCCAAAGTACAGGATTACAGGCTGAGCCACCGAGCCCGGCAATTATAAATCTTAATTGTATCATTTAAAAGCACATTGGTTAATCTATCTCAATTTTTAAAAATCAAAAAATAATAGTTTTTGATGTCATTCTAAGCAAATGTCACTATCTTTGTCAAATCACCAAAGCACTCAAATCTGCTTGTTATAAGATTAATGAAGCTAACCCATGTGTTTTTATCAAATAAAATTTTGGGTGTCTTAGAGTGATGTTAGCGTGATCACTCACTATGAGGAAGGGCGGTGTTGAATTCTAGTGGTAGAGGGAAGAGAGCTGAGACAAAGAAAGGGAGCCTTAAGTTATCTGTATCCTGTTCATTTATTTATTTATGTTTTGCATATCTAAAATTCTTGGACATTTTATTCTTGGTACTATTTTATGACCTAAGTCATGATTCTATTTATTTAATCTGTATTTGTAACGTAACAGAATGTAAATGTTCTGTTGCAAATTATTTGTTGAAAAATGAAAGGACAGGGATATGTAGGAAGGAGGAGACTGATTTGAGAGTTGTTACTATTTGTAGCATTCATAAACAATAAGAAAGAAGTAAAACTGTAGTCATGAATGTATCTCAAGTTTCTGCCTAGATTGATATATGGATGATTGTGCCACTAGGAGAAATCCGAAATGAAAAAAATGGGAAAAGTCATAGGGAGTAAAGAAGAGAATAAATCCAATAGAGCTACCCTAAGTCTGAGGTTCTTGCAGGGCATTCAAGTAAGTCTTCCCTGACTTAGCGCCAGTTTGTCTTGCATTCTGAGCAGCGATGCTAGCTCTCTAGATACCTGCTATTCAACTGGAAGCAATTTTGACTCCAGAGGACGTTGTAGAAAGTCTAGAGATATTTTTGATAGCAGATCTAAAGAAGCAAGGAGAACTGCTACTAGCATCTAGATGGAATCTAGGGTGCTGCTAAGTGGTTTTGCAATGTACAGGACAGACCTCTTATTCTGCAACAAAAAACCTATGCAGCCTAAAATATCAATAGTGTTGAAGTTGGAAAACCATATGACAAAAAATTATTTTATTGACCAAATTCTAGCCAGGATCTTCTGAACTAGGCCTTAACATTGGCCTATAATGACTTGGACAAAATATTAGCATAGTTTCTTTTTTTTATTTTAAAGATGTGGGGTAAAGTTCTGGATTAGGTGTACAGGTGGACATCATACAGGTAAAGTTTGGGCCTCCCTTTGTTCCCCACTTTGCCTGGTTTGAGATCAGGTACACTTACTGATGTTGTGTCCCTACCCCCAGTTGTATCCCACTCATGCCAATCCCTTTTTTATAGTATTATTGTAAATGTTCAGGGTCCGCTTATGAGTGAGAACATATGATACTCTGTTCTTTGTTTCTGTTATAGCTCAATGAGTATTACAGACTGTAAATCCATCCAAGTTGCTGTGGAGCCCATTTTTTTTGTCCTTTATGGCTGTGTATACATATCGTGTATATGTAACACATTTTTTTTTAGCCAGTCAAGTTTCAAAGGGCAGCATAGTTGGTTCCAGTAGGCAACCAACTCCTGATCAAAACCCCAGATGTCTACACCATAAGAGATAAGATAAACAAGTGGGACCTCATTAAACTGATAAGCTTCTGCAAAGCAAAAGAAACCATCAAGAGAGCAGGGAGACAGCCCACAGAATGGGAAAAAATATTTGCCAACTCTATATCTGACAAAAGTCTAACATCTAGGGTCTATAAGGAACTCAAACGTACAGAACGGAAAAAAGTAAACAGCCCCACTGAAAGTGGGCAAAAGATATGACCAGAAACTTCTCAAAAGAAGATATAAGAGCAGCCAACAGACACATGAAAAGGTGCTCAGCCTCACTAATCATCAGAGAAATGCAAATCACAGCCACATTGAGATAACACCTAACCCCAGTAAGAACGGTCATCATTAATAAAAAACCAACAGATGCTGGCAAGGATGCAGAGAAAAGGGAATGCTTCTGCACTGCTGGTGGGAATGCAAACTAGTTCAGCCTCTATGGAAAACAGTGTGGCGACTTCTAAAAGAGCTAGAAATTGACCTTCCATATGACCCAGCAATTCCCCTACTGGGAATATAACCAGAGGAACTCAAATCATTCTATAAAAAAGATACCTGTACATGCATGTTTATTGCAGTACTATTCACAATAGTAAAAACATTAACACATTTTCTAATAGCTCAAGGAGGGGAGGCTACATCCTTAAGATGACCCTGGTCCCTTTCTAACTGTCTGTGTGAGAAAACTCAAGGCTGCCAAAATAATTGACAGTTTGCACCAGCCAGTGCCTTAAAATCGATCCCTATAGGTGGGTAGGGTCCTAAATTCAATGAGAGTCAGTTAATAAACCCACATGGGTTTCAGATGGAGCACCTTCCCTTCCTGTTTTTTGTAATTTTTCACTTTTCTGATTCTACTGATCTCCACTCACCCTCCTCCCCATTTTCTCATTCTTTTTTTAAAAAACATTATCACCTCTGTACAAACTGAATCTGAGTCCAGTGTAAACTTATTGCAATGATATTTTACTGATTAAAATCTGCCCTACTTTGTTTACCTTTAACACATGTACTAGATAATGGAATGAAGGTTGTATAAGGGTATGTGTTTATGCATAAAGAGCTATAATCCAGCTGGGCTCGGTGACTCAGCCTGTAATCCCGCACCTTTGGGAGGCTGAGGTGAGTGGATTGCCTGAGCCCGCGGGTTCGAGACCCGCCTGGGCAACTTGGCGAGACCTCACCTCTACAATAAATCAAAAAAATTAGCTGGGTATGGTAGCGCGCGCCTGAAGTTCCAGCTACTTGGAAGGCTGAGGCAGAAGGATCACTGGAGCCCAGCAGGTCGAGGGTGCAGTGGCTGGGAGCTGCCACTGTACTCCAGTCTGGGTGACAGAGTGAGACTCCAACTCAAAAAAAAAAAGAGCTATAACCCAATAGAGGACAAATAAGATTGTACATAATGAAAATCGATCTGGACAATAAACATCACAGAAGTTCACAGAGATTCAGAGATGGTATAAAGACGGGGGAAAACAAACTACAACAATGCATTTGCAGAATCCCAGTGATATAGAATTATTATCCTTATTTTTACATATAAACTAACAAGTACTTATGAAATTTAAGCTATATATATGATTTATATAGCTAGATAGTAAGTTACAGAGGAGAATGTCGAGCTTGGTTCTTTTGATTGGACAGCCAATTTGCTGTCCTGTCTACCGTACTAAAAACTAAAAGCTATCACAATTGAGTGATAAATGATCTTTTCAACTATGATTGAGGGCTTCCTGCAGTCCTTGAATGTTTAATGCTGAACATTTTACTGGGCTGATCGGCAGCCCATATATAGGTAATCAGCAGAGAGGTGCTGTAAATATTATAATTGTAACAATGCTTCTAATCTCCCACATCTTTGCTGCTTAGCACAGTGAGCTACCTCCTAAAGTGAATGAGATAATACACAGTCAACAGAATAGCATACAAAGTTCCCCTCCCCCCAAAAATTAAGATTTATTTCAGAAACAATCTGGGAGTTCATTACTTCCTTTAATTATTGTCTTACATAGCTCTCACAAACTCTTGGAAATGATTTTAAGAAGTATCTTTAAAATGCTGAAGGCATAGTTTACAATAAAAACTATGGAAATGAGTATAGTTGACAATATAAACTAGAAAAGTGGTATGTAGCTGTTATGGTTTGATGATTGAACCCTTCACAAAACTCATGTTGAAATGTAATTCTACAGCCAATTCACTATCTTGTCTACCATACTAAGAACTAAAAGCTGTGACAATTGAGTGATAAGTGATCTTTCCAAATATGACTGAGGACTTTCTGCAGTATTAGGAACCTTTATAAGAACCTTTATATGGTAATGATGTCATGAGGGCTTCATTTTCATGGGTGAAAATGGTGCTATACTAAAAAGGAAATGTCAACTCCTTCTTTCCCTCTCTCTTGTCATTTCACCTTCCTCCATGGGGTGACGTTGCAATGAAACATGATCTTGGACTTTCCATGCTCCAGAACTGTGAGCCAATAAATTCCTGTTCATTATTAGTTACCCAGTCTGCAGTATTCTGTTATAGCAGCACAAAATGAACTAAGACAGTAGCTCTAGTGCAATATGTTACTATATGATACAATATGGCATTCAAACACTGAAAGGCAGAGCTAAATTTAGGCTTTTGCTCAAAAAAATATATGAGCTTTTTGATCTTGGTCCAGTCATTTATTTGCGTATTTTCTGTAGGACTCAGTTGTCAACTGCAAATGATTTTACTAAATTTTATAAAATCAGTTGTATCCCCAATCTGAACTAATTCAATAATCCTTATAACTTAAAAGCATATCATGCAAACCTAACATTTTACCAATACTTGCTATTATTCTTCCACATTTTCAACAGATATTTATTGGATACCTGCTATTTGTAATGCACCCTTTAAGGTGGAATGGGATAAATACAAAGTATAAATCCTTAGTTCCTGCTTTAAAAAGAAAAAAAATTTAAAAACCTCAAAATTTATTATGAAAAAATAGGGTTATTATAGAAGATAAGTACAAGCAAAATGATGTGGGTTCAGGAAGATGAAATTACTTTTACTTGGGGGAAACAAGACAAGAGTGATTGATTAAGAGCTGATATTTGAATGAGAAATTTCAAAGCTGAATACTTTCTCAATGTTATAAAGCTGTGCTGCACTTTTTTTCCACCTAGATTGAAAGTATCAGAGGTCCATCTCCCTATAACACGTTAGGTATCCTCTATATTTTTTCCAAAAGACATGCATTATGCCCTTGTTAAAACAATCATGAAAAAGATGATTTTACTAATCTGTCATTGTTGCTGTACCTTTAGTTTCTAATTGACTGCTTGACTCAGAGTAAGACAATGTACTATATCAAAAATAATTACAAAGTACTTCATGCAGTACTTCAGTGGAGCTGGCTCTAGATATATGTCAATAATTGTTTTAAAAATCTTGATTCACCAGTTGTGTATGGTATTAATCTGGCTAAATGAAGATTTGGTAGTGAGTGGAGACTTATCATACTCATACTCACTAATGTTGAAAACATCAAGAAGGGAAAACAACACAATTCATTATCTGTGTGTTTGGATCAGTCATCCTAAGATTCTTTCAGGGTTACATGATTTACTGGGCTGACTTCTGTGTAACACGAGGGTTTATTCTAAGGCTCAAATTATCTTACAATATAAATTGATGCAAACTAGAAAAACCTCCTAACAATGCATCTTTTCCACTTCATCTCTGAGTTTATTGTGTTTAATTCAGTAGTCAAATGGACTGATCTGCATCTCTGAAAATGTTCAGAACATTGCTACAAAAATACCTGACAATGGAAATACCTCTCAAAAGGAGGTCCATAGCTCCTTGGAGAAATAACTAAGTCTAGGACTAGAGCAAGAATTAGATAAAATGAGCCTGTAATGTTTTGTAGGGCAAGAAATAAAGAAATGCTAAACACATACACACAATATTAAAGATATGTCAAAAGAACTCAGGAGTCAATTGAAAGAGCTTCAATATTCAAAGCTGAAGAATTTGAGAAAAAAATAAAATTTGATTATTAACCAAAAATATAATAAATATATATTATTCCATACTGATATACATAAATGCTTTAATAAATAAATAAGTAAAGATAGACAAATCTCTTGTGCAGAAGAATTAACATAACTCTTTGTAGTTACCCTACTCTTGATGAAGTAAATTATAATCCCTCAATCTGTAAGTATGGGAAATGCATAGTAACTTCCTCCCAAAAAGTACAGTATAGAAAGAGGGAGAAAGAGAAACTTTACACTGGATAATCTAGCAAAATCTACATCATTCAAGTGATGGGGATTCATATGATAAATCGTCCTTTAATGTGATATGATGAAAATGGCACTTTACCTCCAAAACACAGACCCCTAGTCTAAATGTGAGACAAAGATCAGGCAAATCCCAATAGAGGATGAATCTACAAAATAACTGCAATACTTCTCAAAAGTTTCAAGATCATCAAAGCAAAGAAAATCTCAGAAAAAGTCAAAGGAGACATGATGACTAAATGCAATGTGGTATCCTGGACATCAAGCAAAAACTAGAGAAATCTGAATAAAGTAGGAAATTTAATTAATACTAATGTATCAATGTTTGCTCATTATTCCTAACAAATGTACATGTTAAGATAAAATATTAATAATAGAAAAACTGGTGAAGGGTATAGGACTCTGTGATGTCTTTGCAACTTTCTGTAAATTTCAGACAGTTCTTAAATTTAAAAGTTATATTTTAGAAAAAGAAGCCCTTAACAACCAAAAAAATGAATTCTGTCATATTCTCCAACTCAAAGCTCCATTTCTATTTCTAACTAATCCATTGGTTTTGCAAATGTCTGACCTGGGCTCACATTTATTTGTCTGTCACCTACAGTTTTCGTCCTTAACTCTAGGTCTCAGCCATTGAAGACACTTTGGCTTCTACAGTGAGTCTGATATTTGTGGACCAGTGCTCTTCTTTTCTGACATCTCCTTCACATATTCTGGGTTCAATTCTTAAAGAAAGGGAAAAAAAGAGCCTATCAACTCTTTAATGTTGACGCTTTCTTGACCCTTACGGCGCTACTGTAGCTATTGATTGATTGACTGATTGATAAATAGCTAAAGTTTCACTGAAATTTCAATTGGAGACACAGATTAAAATACAAGACTGTCCATTTTGCTGCTTCCTTTATGTTCCTCTTAAGAACTGGAAGACAGCAGTGTTCTAGGTACTAACTTCCACATTCTAATATCTTACATTCTTTTCCAAAAGCTACCTTCCTCCAAGATAAAGCCCTTAGATTAGTCACTTCACTTTACTGAAATAAACAAAAAAACAAAACTTTAAACTGTTATACTTAAAACATTATCAATTTTGCAACAGTTAAAGCAGGACTGCTTTTAAAATAAGTTTAAAGCTATACATATATTTTTACCTTCTATACATCATACCATCTCCTCTCTCCCTACATTTGTTATTTTTCTGATGAAAATTTTTCCATTCAACCTTTTCTCTATTAATTCTCATGGAATAGATTATATATATTTCTTGACAAAAAAAAAATTCTTGAGCAAAATGGTACATGTGTGAACAATTATGGTCAAACAGAAACCCAACTCAGGGAGTATAGAAAAAAAAGAAATGTATTGTCTAATAATCCAAACATTAAAAAAAAGAGCTGTACAGCTACCTTTATCCAAAAACTAGAGTGATATCATCTGGACACCATCTTTCTATTAGACTATCACCTCTTTTCTCTCTCTGTTGGTTTTTATTCTAGGTAAAGTCTTACTTTGTGTCTGCAATGATGGTGATTAGCTACTCTAAACAAATAGTGACTTTACCATGATTGCTCAGTTTAAAAAGAAAGCATACATTGCTTGATGGAAGTAATGAAAGGTTAGAAGAGAAGTTTTACTGTCCCAACCTGTATTGTTTGCCCATTTCTGCACCAATTATTGTATAAAAGAATGGATAATTGGCCCATTATCCAGCTTTCTGTGACTCTATCAGTTTTAGCACTGAAAGTTCAATGTCCTGGGTCTTGGTCTTAGAATCAAGAGTAGGCAATGGAATAGCACTATCTGAAGCATATGAAGAAGTGTTTCCCAGAAAGAATTCACTAGAAAAACTAAGTCAATATATTAAAAGTACTTTGAATAATGTCTAGAATGACACATTAAACACTCAATAAATATTAGCATATACTCTTGTGCCTATGTACAAAAATTTGTCAAGTATAACTATTGTAAAATCAGTGATATTTTATTTACCTCTAAAAATGAAAAGTACACTACCTACTTAATTTTGTCATACCATTTTTGTTATTGTTTTGAGACGTATTCTCACTTTTTTGCTCAGGCTGGAATGCAGTGGCATGATCACAGCTCACTGCAGTCTCGATCTCTTGTGCTCAGGCGATCCTTCTGCCTCAGTCTCCCAAGAGGATAGGTATGCACCAGCACACATGGCAAATTCTTTGATTGTTTGTAGACATGAAGTCTCACTATGTTGCCTAGTCTGGTCTCAAATTTCTGGGCTCAAGAAATCCTCTTGCCTTGAACTCTCAAAGTGCTGGGATTACAGGCATGAGCCACTGAGCCAGGATTATACTATTGTTTTTAACACATGCTAATTTCAGTGATATTAATGTGTGTGACTCAATAAAATATATTAAGTGCACATGCTTATATATGTTCATATTACAAAGGATTAACATATACAGTTCCTCTGTAACATACATTCTTTAATTTTCAAATATTATTTTCATGTTTAAAAATATTTCTAGAAATTAGGAGATATGTGAAACTGAGTAAAATTCCTTTAAAACACAAATGGCATCAGCTTTTAAAACCCTCCCAGGGATTTCAACTGCATATAGAATTACATCAACTCCCTAAAATAGTTCACTAGCACCTGCATGGTTTGGTCCATGATTGTAAGACTTCTCTGCATAATTTTCTTTTCAACACAAGACATTATTCCTTCTTTAAGGTTTTTGCACTTGTGTTTTCTCTGTTTGGGAATATTTTGACTAAATTATTTCTGTTTTTCAAGGTTCAAGTACTTTCTTAACAAGACATTCCTTAGCTACTCAGATTAAGGCACTCCTGTCACCCCACTCCACCATAATCATTCTCTGTGAACTGATGCCTCTCTGTTATTATTATCTTCATACTACTCATCACCATGTGAAATTATTTTGTTCATTTATCTCTTCCTCTGTTGTCTCTCTCGCCCTTGTAAACAATATCCACTAACGTAGAAGTCACACCAATGCCTAGCACATAAAGATGCTTAATAAATTAGTGTTGGATAAATGAGTTAATCAAAATTTTGTATTCTTTTTGGGGGGGTTGTTTGTTTTTACATAAGTAGCAATATATTATACACAACCTCTATACAACTTGATTGTTTTGCTTTCCTTAAAAAATACATCTTAGAGACTGAAAGGGTAAACTGAAGCGAGGTGGGCCAGTGCCAGTGCCAATGCCACAGGAAGAATGCGAGATAGCAACCAAGTAAGAAGTAGAAGGAAATAAGGTTACTATTCACCTTTCACAGATTGGAAAGGGGGCTGACACTCAGGGGTAAATGAAGCCTAAATTTTTATATTCTTGATATGTGGCAAGAACTTGCTGCCCACAGAACCCAATTCTAAGTATGCAAACAGTGGGTAACAGCACATCCTTTTAGAATAATGACTTAAGTAGACTTGTTTCTCCAAATTGTGCTACCTGTCATACTTATGCCTACTGATGGTAAAAACAATATCTCTATTAGAAAGAATGAGATTATTGTAAAAAGGAGAAGAAGACGGAGGAAGATATTATTTTCAACATCCCCAGTTGATGAAAGAAAGGCCCTGGAAGGTCTTTTAATGTTATTTATTTAACTTTATTTGCCCAAAGTGCTGAAAACAAAATTGATAACCACACACATCACAAGTGCTCTTGGCTGTGAGAATGTAATAAATTCACTAACATCTGTAAAGTCTATTTGACTTCCAAAGTTTTAAGCAAAATTCGGGAAACTTTCCAAATTTGCAACCACTTGGACTTTCTCATTTGCTATAAGCATTTGGAAACATTTCAATGGAAATTTAAAATTACTCCTAAAGAACTAGTCTCTACTGAGATTAGCACTAGGGCAAGCAGACAACCATTTTTTTAAAAAAAGACGGAAATGTACAAGGTAAGGCAATAATTTCAATACATATCTATAAGAAAGGAAAGTAGGCAAGTAAGTAGGACTGAAGGAGGAAGGAAGAAGAGAGGGAGGGAAGAAGAAAGAAAGGAGAAAGAAAGTGAGAAAGAGGAAAGAAGAAGGAAGAAAGGGAGGAAAGGAGGAAGGAATGCAGGAAGGAAGGAGAAAAATGTCTAAAAAGTGACCAACATGATTATAAACAGTAGAAATTGTGATGGAAGCCTCTACTTCTCAGCGTATACTTCATTTCCAGAAAGGGATACAAAGATATACAACTCAGCCGGGCTCGGTGGCTCAGCCTGTAATCCCGCGGCTGAGGTGAGTGGATTGCCTGAGCCCACGGGTTCGAGACCCGCCTGGGCAGCGAGACCTCATCTCTACAATAAATTTTTAAAAATCAGCCGGGTGTGGTAGCGCGCGCCTGTAATTCCGGCTACTCGGAAGGCTGAGGCGGAAGGATCGCCGAGCCCAGCAGGTCGAGGCAGCGGTGGCCAGGAGCGGCCACTGCACTCCAGTCTGGGCGACAGACTGAGACTCCGACTCAAAAAAATAAAAAAATAAAAATAAAAATAAAGATATACAACTCATATAAGTGTAAATCCTCTTTTCTTCTAAGAGTATGGACCTCTTTATTCTCTAACATTTGCTTGTTAAAACTAGTACCTCTCTCTAACTCAAGAACATTCCACCTAATAGTAAAGAAAGCTATTCTTTTACAATAAATACTATTAAAAGGCAGTATCTATATTAATCTTGAATTGCTTTTTTTATTGCTGTACAAGTGGAGTTAATGGTCATATTTTGCACTTTCCTTAGCCTTTGATCTTGTCCGATGTCCAGTCTCTACACTGTTTCACTCTAGCTTCAAACCTTGACTCTCCCATAACAACCTTGTTTCTTATCTTAATCTCCTTAATTTGGCATTTACTTGGCATTTACATCAGGTCCAACATGGCACACAACCACCAAGACCGCCTTAGGATGATTGATTCTTTTTTTTTTAGAAAGCAGGATTTATTGAGAGGACAGAAAAGCTCCTACAGTGGGTGGGTACTTGAGGGAGTTGCCTGATTGATTCACTTTCATATAACATTTGTGTCTAAGATTTTACATTCTTTATGTGAGAGACTCTAGCCCTTTGTCTTCAAGTTCTTTCCACATAAACTTATTTTATCTTCCCAAAATTCATCCTTTAGCAGTTACGAGACCCAGTGTCATTATCTGTAAAAATGGTTTGGTTAAAATTAGGTGATACCTAGATGCAGTCCAGAAAACATGGGTCCCATGAAATATTTTGTGAAAGTAAAAATGCATGGAAGAAAGGAGAAAAAGAGAGAGAAGGTAAATTTATATGTCACTCACACTGTGTATTCACTCACATTTTCACCAACCCTTGATCACTCTGTAAGTACTGATAAATTCTATAGTAAAGAAACAGATTTAACTTTGCTAAATAACTCAAGTTTATTTGGTCATGTGCTCTCCTTTGTTTTTGTATGGTAACACATTAATATCCAAATCAAATAGCATAAATAAAATAGAAATAATCCCATCTGGGTGTGTTCAGTGATCTGTTCCAATCACGACAATATTCCAGAGTTATAGTGTTTCAATCAGTTGAGTTCTGTTTACAATTCATGCACATAATTGAGCGTTTATAAATGCCATTCCAATAAGGCCCACACACCAGTGAAGGCCTGCTACTTAAAGTGTTGCAGATGACAATAACTCTGATCACAACAGGAAATTAAATCTCTCCAGGTCACCAAAGGTAGCATTCACTTAAACAAACAGAAGAACTACTTAGTTTTTTAATATCTTACAGATTATGTATAGAGATTTTCATCACTGACATTAATCTTTGTAATATAAACTATGCAATTTTTCATTTTTCTTCAGTTTAATTGAATTAACTTTCCAACAAAGAGCACTTAAGTTTATATTTATATACTATCAATTTTGCTGCCCATTTTTTTAGAGGATTGGCATTAAAATGACCTAATTGAATGCTGAAGCCATGAATTATATTTGAACATGCTGCCTGACATATAATTAGACTAATAAAGCTAAACTATAAGCATTCCCTTTTAATAGCAAACTTAGAGTACCATATTAAATGTGGCATTCGCTATCACAGTAGCTACCACATATTCAAAGTTTGATTAATGTTTGTTGAAGACGATTTCTTGGTGGAAGCATTCAAAACCTATATCCAGGCTCTCAGCTGTGTCCTATCACATTTCAGCTTTTTTTCTTTGAGTTTTATTGAAGTATAGTTAATATACCAGAAAAAAGTACACATGATTAATGTATACAATTTTATAAGTTTGGAAAATACATATATGCCTATGATATTATCATCACAGTCAAGGTAATAAGTATATCCATCACCTCTAAAAGTTTACTTGTGTTCCTTTGTGTATATATGTGTTTCATTTTTTGATTTGCCTATGTCTATGTGTGTAATAAGATGAGAACCTCTTAGCAAAATTTTAAGTGCACAATGCTGTATTGTTAATTATAGGCACTATGTTGCACAGGATATCTTTAGAACTTATTAATCTTGCATAGTCAAAACTTGATTCCCATTGAGAAGCAACTGTCCATTTCCCTTTCCCCCATCCCTGGCAACCACCATTCTATTATCTGCCCTGTGGTTTTTTACTATTTTAGATACATCATCTAAAATATCATAAAATATCTTTCTGTGATTAGATTATTTCACTTAGGTTTTTTTGGGGAGCCGGCCACGGAGGCCCACTGAGCGTTAGGGATCAGGGAGGGCCGTGGACCTCGAGACCGCTAGGACGTGTTCGGGAGCCGTAGACCCCATTTTCTTCCCCCTTTTGCCATGCAGCACAAATAACCTAAAGGAACTCTGCTGGCCTAAGCTGAAGGCTCTGTGATAGTGACAGGCATGGCTCACTCTAGAAACCCATTGTTCCTGTTTCCCATAAACTGCGGTTTCGATTTAGGTATTAGACATAATTCAAACTCAGGTCACATTTGGGAGCCTTTTATATGGTACAAGCTTCTTTATAAGATTTAAAAGAATATTTGTAGAATTAGTATATACTTATGGAGAGCTGTTTTCAGCTTTTCAATGGTATAGATGATTGTCAAGAGTGGCCCAGCACAGAGTTTGGGCTGGGCCACATTCCTGAGAGCCCAGCACGTACTTTGGACTGGGCTGCATTCTTTTAGGCTGGCTTTAGCTACAGTTAGTGTAAGGTCTTTTTTCTACCTGTTATAGAAATTGAATTTATTTTATTCATAGAAGGTATTGTAGAATAGGTCATGCTACGAATCATGTTAGTTCAAACATAATCAATCATAATATTTTTAGGTTTAATAAGAATATAGTTAACTTTAGAAATGTCATTGTCTCCACTTTCTACTATCGAAGTTTTGGCCTTAGTATATTTACAGTTTACATTTAGGTTTTAGAAGCTTTGCTACTACTAATCAGCTTTATATATTAGAATTAAGAATTGGAAAACTTTCATAGAAATTAGGATAGATATATAGGACTTTGGAATAGCCATTTTGTTAAGAGATTGTAGTCTATTGTTCCAAAAGGTGGCCCACCGTGGACCTTAGACTGGGCCACATCCTGTAGGGCCCAGAGTGATCTTTGGACTGGGCCACATTCTTTAGGAAATTGGCTTAAGCTATAATTAAAAGCTTCCATAGCATTGTGTAAATAGTAAAGTTTAAGATAGTCATCATGGGTTTTGTGTGAGCTCTAGAAGTTATTGATTATCAGAGCGTCATTAGGCTAGTAAGGATTGTTACACTGCTTTTGAAGAACATTAACTAGCAAAGGGAACAATGAGACAATCTTGGGGTTTGTTCCTCCTCACACCTAAGCATCTGGTGGCTGGGGGATGCCCCCCCCTGCACCTGGCTTTGTGTTCACGTGAAAGACTTGTGAGACTGCCTGTGTAAAATTTGGGGATAAATACCTGCTGTAACTTTCAATAAACAGCTTCTGCTCATTTCACTGAACAGTTGTCCACTTTCTTTCTTTCTCTTTCTTCTTCTTTATATCTATCCTTCCATCTTTCTTTCTTTTAATATCTATCCCTACAGATTCGCCGACGCCACCACATCTTCCAAGGGACTCCCCAAAACTTGCAGGGGCTGGACCCCCACAGGTTTTTATTTTTTCTAGCAACACCCTCTTCCTTAAAGACTTGGTTGATGGGAAAATTCCCAGAACAAGGGAAGCAGAGTGAGTACCAAGCTTCAGATAACATTAAGCAAGTCTGGATAGATTCTCTAGAAAAGAGATTTTCTAAAGCTTAGACAGAAACATATTTTTTATTCCTTTGAGAGGAAAATGTGGGGCAAACCAGACTGCAAATTTGAAAAAGGTAATGGCCTGGCTGTAGCCAAGAGCCCAGATGGTGTGAAGGGAATGCACACAATTGAGGATTGCATTATAGCCAGCTACTGCTTGGGACTTTAGTGAGTGCATCAGATTTGAAATTAACCTTGGTTCAATGCCCTAGTTTCACCAATGAATAAGTGCATGTCAGAGTGAGATTTTACCAATGAATAAATGCATGTCAGAGTGAAATTCTGACTCAAAAAAAAAAGTGTTACAGTCTTACACCAAAATGATTAGTACCTCAAGATTGAATTGTATAAACTATTTTGAAACTATCAGTCCTAAAACTTAACTGACTGGACAATCTACAGTGTGTAACCTCTCCCCAACCAAGCTTGAATTCAATCTGTCACTTAAAACACTGTAGCAATCATAGTTGTTTTAGATTCATTTAATTTAGGCTGTTTTATTTACCCCATTGGTCCATGACTCAAACTCCAAACTTATGACAGTCATAAATGAGGAATACCAATCTCCCAGATTTATAACAATTCATACCTCTGAGTTTATGAAAGGCACATTACCTTTAAACATTCCCTCTGTGAACTGAAAGACTTGACCATAGAACACCTTTTATTTGTAATTCCTATTTTTGACCTTCATCTATCCTGCACAGGATATTAAAAAATAATAATGACATTTGATAGATAAGGGGAAAATCTTATGTTCATACACGAATGTCAGTGTTCCTTAGAGCATCCATCACCTCACAAAGCCATCTTTCTGGAAAAGTATCTTAGTAAAAGCTGCCTGCCAGAACAGCAACTGTTATAAAGCAATCAGATATTTTTAATTAAAAAAAAAAATCCCAAATACTTCAAATGTTTTCCCTTATGACCTCAAATCCTGGGAGGCTTTCATTTTCATCTATTTCTGTATTACTTTGACATAATTAGAGCAAAGTATCACAGATGTTGAGGAGAATTTAAAAAAAAATAAGCTGAGGTTTACCAGATGTTTAAATCACCCATTGTGAATTATTAGCAATTTAAAAAAATTGTTCTGGGAGCATAGATTTACCTCAGGAACCCCAGAAACTAATCCAACATCCATTCTTTGAGAGTATATGAACTCAAATATGATTGAATTTTGATTTATAAATAATTACCTTGAGTAAGCCCCCTATTATTTCATTAAATCTTAAAAATGTATGCACTATAAACATTACCGTTTGTCCTAAGATCCATAGTACGTAGCTTATTGGGAATAATAAATGTCAAAGTAATTTCAACCTACAAGAATGTAAACTTTCATAAAACTGTTATTTATCTCTTATGATACCTTATTGGTTAATTAGTCATGTTTGAGAAATTAATGGCTTTTATGAGGAAATGCAAAAGTGCTTTACTTTTAAATATCCATATTTGGAAAGAGATTAAACAGACTGTTTTGCATAAAACAATGTAGATTAAAAGCTCAATTAATTTAATCAGTTATCTGAGTGTCAAATAATTTGCCAATGAAATTTTATGTAGGCGTAAACTTGCCTTGAATATGGCATTTTCCAATAGGAGATAAAAAGCTGTTTAGACCATCTGGAATTCTGGACAGGGAGAGTGATTTCAGTGATTGCATCAGCAAAGTAGTGCCAGTTTCAAAGATAAGTGTTTTTGGAGGAAAACAAGGAAAAGCAAATCTGTAAGATTTATGCACACCACCTCTTGCTCATGGTAGTAAGAGCTGAAATTTTGTTTAACTGTGTGACATAACATGGGTGAGCACAAGGCCATGATAAATTAGCATCAGTGTCCCTGGCAAGGACTTATAGAGAAGATGGTTTAGGAGTGGGAGTGGTAGAATCTGGAGAGATTATGTTTGACAGAGAAACACATTACTCTGAAAGATTCCGAAGTTTACTAAATGAATTAACCAAAAATCAAATTTGTGATGCTAATCAGTTAGACGATGTACTCAAGCCCTCTTCATTCGTGATCTGGTCTCTTTCAACAACCTCTTACCTATTCTCTGCACCTGCATTTTCTCTCTCACTGATTTCTTCTTCAAGATGTTTTAAAAATTGTTATTACAAAATGTAAATTTGACTATATCACCCCAGGTCTGCTGGTTTCCACAAGAAAAAAACTACATCTGAACTCTTCAAATCCTCCAGAAGTTCTCTTGCCTACTCCATGCATGCAGTACTTGTCTCAATGAAGTCTCATTCCTCAAGAAATTATGCAATTCCTCTACATCTTACCCTATTTTCAGTTTGTCTAACTACCATCCACCCTACTCTTGCAAATGTTTCTGATTTACTAAAATATTTCCAAATTCAACCAAGCAGAGATTGTTATTATTTTCTCTGTTTTTCAATGGCACTTTTGCGTTTTCTTTAAAAGTACTTATTAGTCTTGCACTTAGGCATGGTTGATTGAATACCACATTTATATTGACATCATCATTCCCCAAACAGATGTGAACCCACAAAGACAAGAAATAGAAAAAGAAAAAAACAACACACAAAAGATGACACTGTTTGGGAAAATGGAAATCAGATGGGAGAATACTATGTTAGCAAAGCAGAGGAAGCTGAGTCTAAATTTCTTGGAGAAAGAGACAGATGCTAAGAAGAAATTTCAATGTTGCCTATATATCAGTGTCTCTCAAGAAACTGTTGAGTTTCAAATCTTCACATTTCTTGTCTCTAGAACTATCACATACTTAAACTTAATATATGCTTACACAATATAATGCCTAATAGAGGCTTAAACGATACTTTTAAATGAATGAATGTTTCAGTAGTAGTATTATTACAATTTATTAAATGCATAAGACTATTATACTGTAAATCTCTTTAAAATAATTAGGTATAGCCGGGCTCAGTGGCTCAGCCTGTAATCCCGCGCCTTTGGGAAGCTGAGGTGAGTGGAATGCCTGAGGCTGCGGGTTTGAGACCCGCCTGGGCAGCGAGACCTCATCTCTACAATAAATCAAAAAATCAGCTGGGCATGGTAGTGCATGCCTGTAATTCCAGCTACTTGGAAGGCTGAGGCGGAAGGATCGCCGAAGCCCAGCAGGTCAAAGCTGCGGTGGCCGGGAGCGGCCACTGCACTCCAGTCTGGGCAACAGAGTGAGACTCCAACTCAAAAAAATAAAAAATAAAAATAAATTTAAAAAAATAAAATAATTAGGTATAAGTAAGTATTATTTATTATCCCTTAACAGACAGGAGAACTAATGCTCACAGAGGTTAAATATCTTGGACAAGGTCACAACCTGGCTCTGGGCAAAGTTGCAATTTGAACTTACATTAGTCAGAGCCCAAAGTCAGTACTTTTATACTATCTTCATATTAAACTGCTTAATCAAATTAGGGTTTTTTTTCTCTAGAAAATATTTGTTTAAACAAAGTATATAGAAAGGTGGAGAAAGAAAGAGGGGTTTCTAAAATATTATTTAGAAGACAATTTAAATATCAAAAGCAAGTAAAATGTCACATGAAAACCAGCCTAGAGCCTACACTAGTGGAAACACCACTAGTTCTCTTTTCCTAATCTTGTCTTTGACAACGGAGAAGAAATTTACATGCTTCCTTTTTGGCAGTGATATTCTGATTTTGACATTATTTAACCTATAAATCTTTTCAAGCTTCCTTTTTGATTTTCCCACTCAATAGAATTTCAATAAATTAATTGGAAGAAAGATGAAGGGTCTCACCGAAGTGAGACTTGTCAGTTAACAGTGAGGAAAAAAGCAGAGGTAGTAGAGACTAATAAGTAAATTTCTGTTTATCTCAAAACAGAATAAAAATTATGCTTATGATCCAGTTGTGCCTATTTTCAATATTGCATACTTCTAAATGAAGTTTTATATTATACTATTAAATTTCTTTGGTTAATATAGACAGTAGTGACTTCGAAGACTTTTGGAGGGGAAAAAGAGGTAGTTTTTACATTATTAACCTTTGATCCTCCTACCTGCAAACTGTCAAGCACACATAAGACAAGATAAGGCCAAGGCCTGACTAATATGACCAGTAAAGTTACAATGACCCACTTTAAATTCAGCATTACTTGCATAAGCAGTAGAAGGAAGAATGGCCAAAGGTGACAGCTCCCTGTGGTTCATGTCCTATATATTAAAAACAACACTGAAACAGCAGGGACTGTGTGGCTGCAACAAGACTTAGATACCCAGTTGTTGAGGAGTTAATTTTTATCTGTGTCTAAACAGTTTTATATTTGGCAGATCTGTTGCAAGGGGAACAAGACAAAAAGCCCCATTCCTCACCAGAGCCCAGGAGGCAGTGGAAAACTGTCTATAGCAGCTTCCCAGACAAGGGAGGGAGGTGAATAGACCATGGCCTCAGATCACCTTCTCACAGGTCTCCCATCCTCCAGTGTTCCAGGAAGATTACAAAATATTCTACCAAGACATATATTAGTTATGGTTCAAATTTTTGTCTGCATGATCCTGGTGGTTGTATGCAAGGTTACCAGGGTGCCACAGAAGAACCACTTCCTTATATGAATAACTGATAAACAAGATAGAATTTTAAGTTGAATCGTGTACTGATAGCATTTCTATTCTGTCAAGAACAGAATTGTGTTTGCTAATAAATAAATAAATAATTCAATGGTGATATTCTCCATTTGTCCTTCATATGTAAGCATTATGTCATATCATATCATATCATATCATATATATATATACACACAGTGTGAAATACATACTTGGTCTTTATTTCTTGGCATACAACCCCTAAAGTCTTTAGACTCTCTGGAGTAATGAATATCTTTTGTTTGCTGATGAGATGAATGGTGTCTGGAGTCCCAAAAAGCTTCAGGATAGAGATTGGTCACCAAAAGACCAAAGCAAGATTAAAGAGTTGGGAATTTTAGCCCACCTCCCAACCTCCAGGGAGGGGAGAGGGGCTGAAGGCTGAACTGATTACCAATGACCAGTGATATCATCCATGATGCCTACATAATGAAGCTTCCATAAAAACCAAAAAGAATAGGATTCAGATGAGCTTCCAGATAGCTGAATGTGCACCTGGAGAGAGCATGGAAGTCCCTAGTCCTTTCCCCCATATCTTGCCCTATCCATTTCTCCATATGGCTATTAATATGTATCTTTTGTAATATCCTATAGAATAAACCAGTAAATGTAAGTAAAGTGTTTTCCTGAGTTCTGTGAGCTTCTCTAGCAAATTAATCAGACCTGAGGAGAGGTTGTGGGAACCCCAATTGTATTAGTTCATTCACATGGCTATAAAAGAAGTACCTGAGGCTGGGTACCTTATTTTTTTAAAAATGACGTGGCTTACAGTTATATATGGCACACTTACCTGCTCAGTTTCTGGTGAGGCCTCAGGAAGCTTACAATCATGATGGAAGGAAAAGAGGGGGCAGGTGTGTCACATAGTGAGAGCAGAAGCAAGGTTCTTTTAAACAATCACTTCTCATATGAACTAACAGAGTGAGAACTGATTAATTACCGCAAAAATGGCATCAAGCCCCATGATTCAATCACCTCCCAATATGCCCCACATCTCACATTGAGGATCACATTTTAATGTGATATTTGAAGAGGACAACAATCCAAACTATGTCACCAATTTATAGTCAGTCAGTGAGAAGCACAGTCACAGTCTATGTGTATAGTTGACATCTGAAGTGGCAAGCAGTCTTCTGGGACTGAGTCCTCAACCTGTGGAATCTGACACTATCTCCAGGTATGTAGTGACAGAATTGAATTGAATTGCTGGTGTGTGCTAGAGAATCTGCAAGATAATTAACTTGTTGCTGGTGGGAAGAATCCTCTCCCCCATATGCACACATTTGGTGATCAAAGTGCTTTGTTATAGCTATGTAAAAGAATGGGGAGGAAACAATTTTCTCATATATATATGATATATATGTATACATAGTATATATTTAATCTTGTTTAGTCATGACTGTTTAACTATAATATATTATATGTACAATGTATAACCTTGTTTAGTCAGGTTTTTAAAAAGATATTTATTGTTCTCTAAGAATTTTTTTAAAAAACCCTATGCCTGGCATCTATTATTTGCCAAGCTCTCTTGCTACACAATTGAATAGGCTATTTCATGTTCTATTTACCACAACTCCTTGAAGCATGTCTATATATTTATGTATAGATGCTAGATATCAGCCTCAAAGTGGTTAAGATTTTTAACCAAAGCTACAGAGCTAGCCAGGGGAGAGCACAATATAAACCCATGCCTTTTGTATTGACTCATCTGTTGCTTAAGAAGATATAAATATCTGTAATTGGTTTCAGAAATATTTTAGTATATAGTGGTTAAAATAGTAACATTATTGTATAGAGAAAATAACCTCAGTTATTGAGGAAAAAGGAGTTTTTGTAGCCCTAAATGCCCATAAAAATCAGTCTATTAAATAAAGGTAGATGTCGAGATGTTTAGATTTCCTAAACAAGCTATCTGTGGCTCTACATTTCAGTTACCTTAAAGTACCCATGTTTAATCATGAAAAACTATTTTTTTCTTAATGTTTTCCAAAATAATTTGATTCTGCAATAATAAGAAAGAATTTTCTGAATTAGAAAGTATCCAGGAAAGGATGACGAAGATGGTGAAATGTTCACAACAATGTTATATTATTTAAGTGTTGGTGGATGGAACTGAGGCCTTAATCTTTTATTTTTATTTTTTGAAAGCAGGATTTTTTGAGAGGGCAGACAAGCTCCCAGAGCAGGAGGGAGCCTGAAGGGGTTGCCCAAATACTTCTTTTTTTTTTGAGTCAGAGTCTCGCTCTGTCGCCCAGGGTGGAATACAGTGGCACACTCACGGCCATCCCAGCGTCAACCTGCTGGGCTCTAGTGATCCTTCTGCCTCAGCCTTCCAAGTAGCTGGAACTGCTGGCATGAGCCACCATGCTCGGCTAATTTTTTGATTTATTGTAGAGACGAGGTCTCACCAAGTTGCCCAGGCTGGTCTTGAACCCCTGGGCTCAGGCATCCTCTCACCTCAGCCTCCCAAAGTGCTGGAATTAGAGACTTCAGCTACCGCTCCCAGTCTTGGGGTCTTAATCTTAGAGGGAAGACACAAAAATAAACTAAGAAATATTTCTGAAGATCTGTATAACCTGTTTTAAAAAGCTGGCTAATATGCATATTCTTAGCTGGAGAAAAGCCAGTGGTCAAAAATTAGAGAAGGACCTATTTCAATTCAAACAGAGGGAAGACATTAATGGTTATATGAGCTGTGGAGCAATCGAATCAGCATCCATTTGAGGTCTGAGTGCCCTCTCACTAAAAGTGTTTAAACAGACATTCTTTATTGATGTTACAGATATAATTTAAACATAGAGCTAAATATGCAGCAAAATCAAATTGAAATATGTCCACATATTCCCAACTGATGTTCATTTAATTCTTACTCCTTCGAGCAGTCTTATCTCACTCCATTTGATGAAAATCGGGTAAATTCTTCAATATCTATCTAAAAGCCACTTGATTGATAAAGAACTTCCTGATAATCCAAAACACAACTGACTTTTCTTCAGTACTACTATTCTCTGGTTGGAATTATTACACCTACCTTGCGTTAGAGGTGTTGTGTGATCACAGATCTGCTGTCAAACTCTGATTTTAGTTGCCAGTATTGTTTTAACACCTGTGAAGTCCTTAAACCTAATAGATGCTCAGCAAACATTTACTAAATCAACAGATAAGTTAACCCTACAAACCAAGAGGCTTTCTTTCTGGCTATACAAAAGAACACTTAAAAAGTGTGAAAGAGTCTTATTTTGCCTCATTTTTAGAAATTACAAGGTATTTTTGTCCAAAGAGTGATACAATCTTATAAATTTTTATAGTTTGTCTATTAATTACTATATTCATTTTCTATTGCTGCTGTAATACATTACTACAAACGTAGTGGTTTATGTTACACAAATACAGTGTCTTAAGGTTCTGTAGGTCAGAAGTTCCATATGAATCTCAATGGACTAAAATCAAGGTCTCAGCAGTGCTGCATTCTTTTCTGGAAGCTTCAAGGGAGAATCTTTTTTGTGCTGTTGGCAAAATTCAGTTTCTTGTGCTTATAGGACTGAGATCCCCATATTCTTACTGGTTGTAGTTAGAGGACTACTCCCAACTTCTAGAGGCTGTCACCTTTTTTCTTAGTGGCCCTCTTCCTTTACCCTCAAAGCCAGCAATGGTAGGTTCTTTCCCAAGTCACACCTTTCTGATTTAATCTCCGACCTCCCTCTCCCTCTTTTAAGTTTATGTGATTAGATTAACTCCACTCAGATATTCCAGGATAACCTCACTCTCTTAAAGTCAGCTGATAAACAACCTCAATTCTATCTGCAACCTTAATTCCCTTTTGCAGTATAAAGTATCACATTCACAGGTCCCAGGGATTAGAACATAAACATCTATGGGAGACCACTGATCTGCCTACTAAAAATTATTAATACATACCTTGATCATCTTCTGGAATATATTTTAAATTACTGTAATTTCTTAAATTGAGCCAATAGCATATGAAAAACCTTAAGCTATCTTTCCAAAACACTTCAGTTTTCCTTAAAAAAAAAAAAAACTTGCAAAATTCACTTTTGTTTCCAGTTAGTATTAAGTTAATAAACTTTAAACTGTCATCCTGAATTTGATTCTAATTTTTTACTGTAAAATCATGTACTTGGGTTTTGTATCAACTACTTTGCTTGATGTTTAGTTGTCTCATATGTTTATTAGGACTCTATGTTATTAACTAGATTATTGTTTCCTGTTTTGCTTGTATTCATCATATATTGCAGTTATCTGAAGATACTGTGAACAAAGTGAAATGTACCTAGAAATAATATAGATTTTGTAGAGGGGTCAGAAACAAATCAATTTAAACAAGAGAAACTTCCGTGAAGAAATCGACAAATACCTCTCAGCAAATATCTTAAATATCTCCATATATAGTCTTACATTAGGTAGGTTCCTAAGTAAGTTAGGTGATATCTTAACTGGAATATAAAGCTTTTTTAAATATTCAGAATAATTTATTTTCATTCATTCTGTATTTATCATGCCCACCTTATTGCAAAATATTTTTCTAACTTCTGTGGTCCCAAATTGAGAAAGACAAACTTGATGTTCCCATGGGAGAAGAATTAGACTGGGCATGGTGACTCATACCTGTGATCCCAGAGCTTTGGGAGGCAGAGGTCCAAGAACTGCTTGAGGCTAGGGGTTCAAGACCAGCCTGGGCAACATAGTCAAACTCCATCTCTACAAAATTAAAATTAAAAATTTAGCCAGGGTTGGTGGTGCTCACCTGTAGTCTCATCTACTCAGGAGGCTGAGGTGTGAATATTGTTTGAGCCCAAAAGTTTGACGCTGCAATGAGCTACGATCACTACTTTGTACTCCAGTCTGGGTGACAGAGTGAAATCCTGTCTAGAACTAAAAAAAAAAAAAAAAAATCCTACTGCCGTTAAATGGTTGATTGGAGATTTCAGCAATACAGTATGATTTCAGAGTTCTTTTAATCTTTATGTGCCAAGTTATTCTAATATCTGAACCTCTAGCTTTCGATTGTGTCTAAATTTTACAAATGATGAAACAATGGCCCAGTGAAGTTAAAAAAAAATTTTTCATGACCAATATTTCATGGCTGGTAGGTGACAGACCTAGAATCAAACTTAAGTCAGTTTGCTCCAAATAAAATGCTATTTTCTTTGTCACCATATATCCCATAGGTATGATAGACAAATACTTCAGTAACAATAAAGCCAGGAAAGAGAAGAATACATGTCATGAAAGAGATCCAAATCTTCTCCAAACCACAGTGAATAACAACAGAATCATTACAAAATTTCTTCAACCAAAAGTGTGGGTCAGATTGAGCTTCGGGGCGTCTACATGATTCCCTTCGTCACATTGGATTGCATCCATAAACCATTTAGACAGATGGTATGGATATATTCACTGAGTCTGAGTTGATGGATTCTGAAATGTTTGCTGAATGTTTCACCACCACGACTAAAGTCATAGCTCATCTCTGGAAGTTTGGTTTCTAAAGATATTGTTCCTCCTCTGACTACATAGTTAAACTTAGAAGAGATCATGCTTCCAATACAAATTTAAACTGTATGTCTGGGTTTTTTCCTGCTTCAAAGATCAAATTTGATTGATTGAACAAAGAAGGGTTGAATCTCAAAAGCAATTTTCTATCAAAGGAAGAAGAAAGAGGTTATAGTTTACCTTTCTCCAAAAAGTAGAATTCAAATTAATATAAAATGATCTGTGGTTATATGCCAGAAAAGGCAACCACAAAAAAATAAAAATAAAAATGTCCATAATCTAAAAATCCACATAATAGAAGAGTCATTCAAAATGGGATTTGGGGGAGCAAAGGCAATATTGAAACATACTCCCACAAGTGGCATTCCATATCAACTAACATTATTATCATCTCAGTATGAAACCTCCTTATGCTCAAAATACTAAGACGTGATTTAGAAGCCTGGACATTAAAGAAATGAGAATTATAATTGTTTCCTTTGTATACTTAGGTTAACCACATGGATTTTATTTTAATTAATTAAAATACTATGAAAACCAAACATTTAAAATCCATCTAACTCACTTTCCTAATCCGCATCATAAAAGAATCGGTATGAATAAGAATTCTAAAGTCATTTGTGAAGTCATTTATAACCTTTATGTATTTCCTATTCTCCTGATTAAATTACATGTCTGAGTGATTCTTAATTATATTTTGCCAAATGATTTGAAAGCTTTCTATCTTAAGGTCTGTTAGTAAACAAATGAAAGTGAAAAAATAGAATATGTCTAATATAATTCATATAATGTAAAAGCTTTATCATTGTCACAGGCATACTAGTGCAAATGGTTACCACTAATAAAGTCAACGCCAGCAAGAGCTATCTTGGCAAACGGAAGGCTCACGAAAGATTTATTGTAGACATCTCCTTGAAATTTATGCTCCATACAGATTATCTTCTATTAACTGGTGAGCTTGAACCTTGAAAGGAGTTTCAAGTTTCAGATAAGTAACACACATCACTGAACATTACGTCTGCCACCTGGTAATGGATAATATAAATACAGCACATTTATTCAGCAGGGAAGGGAAACTGCTTCTATAGCCAATTCTCAATTATTCGGGGTAATGGGGGAAAACCTTTGAGTGGTTATACATAAATACAGATAATTGGCAGAATATGTAAATTAGGTCCCATCTCACAATGTTTATGAACATTTTGGCTGAATAATGATAAAAGTAGAAATGAAGAAATATTAAAGCACTGTAATTATTATGAAGTGTTTGACAGATTCAGTCTTGCCTGGTTTCTCTCCTATCTCTCAGACTTTTCCTCCTCTATTTCTTGCTTATTCACTCTCACAAGACCTACAGTCCTCTGGCTTCTGCACTCAGCTTTCCCCATATATACATCACACACACACACACACACACACACACACACACACACACACACACACGCACACACATTATGTGTGTACACACCTTATTCCCGGTTCATTTTACCCACTATCATGACTACCTATAGCAAGATGCTTAATACATGCTGGTTGAGTAAACAAACTTCTTACATACCATTCCTCATCTTTCAATTTAATTAAATATTGACATACTGTGGATGAGGTTGACAAACTTATATGTGTGTCATTGTAATCTGCATCAGTTTCTGTACAAACCAACCAGTGTGCAGATGAATGTCCAACCACAGAGCTCAAACAACATTCCTAATTTGTCAGGTCTGTCTTGTGTCTATGTTTGGATCTACCAGGACATACTTACAATTCCAATAATAGCTAACATTACTGAGTATCTATGAAGGACCAGGAAATTAAAACTATTCATGCTCTATAATGCATTCCTTTCATTCTCTCCATAATCAATGTGAAAGTGATAACTTGCCCAAGCTTATAGAAAGTAAGTTGTAGAGCAGAGATCAAACCCATGCAGGTCAATGCCTTAGCCCGAGTGCTTAAACCACTTTTTAAATTTTCTGTCTATGGTCAAACTTCCATTTGCTCTTCTTTAACAGCCATTCTCCATGCATACATTTAATTGATCCCAGGGGTACTTGAATTCTTTCATCTCCTTCCTTGGCTTCAAGTGAAAGCCCTATTCATGATACATTCATGCAGCTCATAATGACAGCCAACAACAAACAACATATACAATTGTGGTCCCTTAAGATTATAATACCATTCTTTACTATACTTTTTAACAATTAGATATGTTTAGATAAACAGACACATATCACTGTGCTACAGTTGCCTACAGTATTCAACATAATAACATGCTGTATAGGTTTATAGCCTAGGAGTAACAGACTATATCAAAAAATATAGCTGTATAGTAGACTATGCAATCTAGTTTTTATGATGTTTGCACAACAAGGAAATCATTTAATAATATATTTCTCAGAACTTATACCCATTATTTAGCAAGGTATGAGTACTCTTCTTCATGATTTCCTTCAAGCCTCTTACATATATAGAACTTTTTGTTTTTCTATCTTATCAAACTCTTGGAAAAATTTTGTAATTTTTAATTGTCCCATTGTAGAAAAAAAAAAAAAGCTGTTGGTTCACTGCACATGTTTCCTGACACTCACCATTTCTGTATGTATCTACAGTATCCAACTGTAAGCATCTGTGATGTTACACCAGAGGGCTTCTTCTTATGGCAGGCCAGATGTTCCTGGGAGTATTGTCCTCCAGAGCAGCCCAACCAGTGGTGGGATTTGGAGGATAAACAGCCCAGTTTCCTTACCTCTCAGTTGGATCGACTTTGAAGCATAGTACCAACTGTCCCCTAGCTTTCTCCAGTGGGAATGAACCTTAATTCTCCATGGCAGTAACTGCTCAGTAACATGCCTTTTATTGACCTCCTTTCTCTACCTCACTTTTCTATTCCCTTACTGACACTTCCTAGGATCACCTTCCAAGTTAACCATTTGTATTCAAATCCTTGTTTCTGGGTGCTTTAAAGACAATTCTCCCTGAGATCTCCTTGCATTCCTGGACCTTCACCATTTTGTTTTCCTTCAACTCCAGAAACCTAAGTTGAACATGACTTAGTTGGAATTTACAATTTCTGCTTAGTAATTTTCCATAGTGGGCCACAGCATTACCTATACTTTTTAGACAGAAAACCTCCTAACCTCTTCTAATTTCCTCTTCTCTAGATTCTATTTTTCTTTTGCACCTGCTATGCCACACAGTCAGGATAGCTAGGAGGCCTGTACCAGCTCCTTCTTGTAGAAGGGGCTTAGTTGCTACTCTGACTTTTAAGTTAAATATCAGTGACCAGGTAACTGTTACTCATGCTTTGAATCCTTTGTTATTTCCAGAAAATTGACCCAAGGGAAATAGTCTCTCTAAGTAAAGATTATATCCATGTGTTCCCAGCAGCTCATCAGAGGATGAGATTTAATGCTATTTCAGAACTCCCATTTCAAATTCATGTTTCTAGACTGTCATAAAAGGCATTTCAAAAAAAATCTGTGGCTCTTGGGAGCTGATCTCAACTAAAAAAGAATTGTTTTTAATGTAGCTTCCAAAGCTCCAAATTCTACTTTAAAATATATAGATTATAAAGATATATATGTGTGTGTGTGTGTGTGTGTGTGTGTGTGTGTGTGTGTACACACATACAATGCTTCAAACTGAGTCCAGTTCAATTTGTTTAATTTGTTATCTAGTAAAATGCTTGAAATTACACACACACACACACACACACACACACACACATACACACACTTTTTAATTATTTAATATTGGCTCTTCAATCTTTCATGCTGAATCTTTGTTCTTTTACAACTTAGATTTCTCACTTTCTTTTCATGGGATTCCTGTTGGGCAAATATCTTTTCAATAGAGGATAAACATTTCACAATTCCTTGTAATAATTCTCTGTAATAATACTACTCTCCAAGCCACTTAAAAAGTACCAGTTTATTAACCAAGTAATTTATCAATATTTATTCATGATGCCAATGGCAGACTTCTTGTCATAAATAATTATTGAGGTAATAAATAGTTTTATTATTAAAAACTGATGACAAAAGCAGAGTGATTACCCTGATAAAGACTGATGACAGATCTTCGTATCTGATATGACACTCAGAACACTGGGCAGATTGAATCTAAGACCTCCTGCATAGATAATAAATTGTTATTTCAGAGAATAAAATGATTGATACATTTACTTGCTGTGGAAAAAGCATTGGGGAGAAGATCCTACTCCCTAACTTATTTAAACAAGCTATGGTAAAATTTTCTTTCCTTGTGACAAATTTAACTTTCCAAGAAAGTGACAGCTCTTTGGCAGAAATATGAGCAAAGAAGCAATCTTTTTTAGAAGCTCCTAAAAGTCAAGTTCATTTTGGAATACATCCGGTTGTTCTCTACCCTCAGTGGTTCCCTCAGCAGGCAGCACCTGGACCAGAGGTGAGATCATGATGGGAAGTCGTGACATGTGATACTATGGTTAACTCAACAAGGAGACAAATGAAGTCTGTCAGATTGCATTGGAAAAACTGCCACTGACTGTTATGCTGTCTGGCTCGGTGCACAAGCTCATTGTATTTTTTTTTTTTCTCTATTGGTTTGATCTTACCTTTTATGACAAACTAACCTGGAAGCCATTCATCTTTTGACAACCTGGGAAATGACTGTATTGAAAGAGATTGGGAGGAGGAAGAGAGAGAGATTGAGACAAAATTGAAATTGTTTGTCCTATGCGTTTGTAAATGTTTTATTCATAACTGCTATTACTATAAATTAAAATGAAATGACAAATATGGAAATCCTCTTAAAAGAAATACCTAAGATTTAAAATGTATTCCTTTTACATTGCTCAATCTGTTTATGCAACAAAAGACAAGAAAAATAATGACAAATATATAATTTGTAATGTCACCCAATAATGGCAAGTGTGAACTAAAGTCAGAAAATTATTTTATTTTCCAACTTACATTTTAAGTGAACAATTGAAACATCAAATATGACATATGCTCAATAATTTTGAATCAATTCTAAATGAACTGCTTTTTATGAAATGCAGGTATCCATCTTTGAGGTCTCAGTGTATTAGATGTCTTCATTTTTCTATGTATATGTTTAACAATGTGAAACTAAAGCAATTTTTGAAAATTATTTTTGTGAAAATAATTTTTTAGCATTTCATTGCTGAAATTTTCTTATGATATGTGAAAAATAGTGTATATTATCTCTATATTATTTAAAGATTTTTTTATTTTTAATAATTTTTCTAGTTTATGAGCTTGATAAGTAACATAACAAAACTTCATAGCTCAATTATTTTAGTCTGTGTCTAAAATTATGTTGGATATATTTGTAAAAAACTATACATGTGTATTCCTTCTTTTTTTTTCCTCAGATCTTTGTGTTTTCTTACAGATATTCACTTAAAAAACACTTTTTAGTCTATCAGTGGTGATAAAGACATTTGTATTCTTTTTAAAAAAGAAAAAACAGATAGTGCTGTTGCAATGAGTTGCCTTGTAATTGCCAAATCTTATGTTTACAGCACAAAGCAGGAACGGTGGGATCATAAAAGAGAGATTTTAGTTTCTCCTGTAGTATATGTTTAATTCCCTAAGATAGAAAATACATGATGTTCAAATTCTGACAACTATTAAATTAAATTCAATTACCATGTATAGCAACCCCAAGGGATATATTATGCTTTTCAGAGTAGATCCATGACTTAAAATGTACTCACTGTTCTAAGAAATGTATGATTAACATGAAGAAACAATGAATAAACAAACATTTATTTTAGTTAGCAAGTTATAAAGCAATGGACTGCAATGTCTATGCATGTTTTGCAGAAAGGTGAGGATAACTGTTAGCTCAGTTAAACAGAACTTTCTCCCCTTTAATTCAGAGGACAGTCATTGATGCCACATAAGTGCCAAGCATCATGTTGGGCACTGGTGACACAGAAATTTATGACCTTCCATTGGCTCACAAGCAATACTTTACTGCCTGTGTGCCAAACAATAAGCTAGGTGTTGAGAATATAAAAATAGGTCAGAATGAGTTTCTGCCCTAAAGGAGCTCAGAGAGGGAACACACATGAAAAGAAATAGTGTGCAAAGAAGTGTTAAAGTTACTGTGACAGAGGTTTGAATAAGACATAAAGCTAACAAATGTAAGATCTCAGTAATTATATCTGAAAGTGAAGGAGTTTCATGGAAAAGATAGGATTAAACCATCTTCAAAATGACTCAGTTTTCAACCATAAATGAAGGGAAGGGACATCTGGCCTGAGTAGCTTGATTGCATATATATTAACAACCAAACAAACAAAAAAGGGGAGCCAAATTTGTTTATCTTTAAGTGAAAAAGAATGTATTGTAAGGCCATTACATAAACAACAGAACTGGCAATAAAACTGGAGAACTACAATAAAAATATGCTTAGCTTATTCCATTAAATTAAATTTCAGGTACTGTACTATTCTTCTACATACATTAAATCATTTAAAACAGTAAAGTGTTAGTATCACCAGTGAAACTGATGAGCAAAGCTGTGATTCAGTGAAATGAAGAGACTTCCTTAAATTCATATGCTGTCTTAATCAGTATGCATATTCTTTCCCCTACACTATACTATGTTGCCAACAAATAAAAATGTCCACACCTCTTGAAGTTTGCTGTCTTAGCTCAAGAAACAGATTCATGGAGTGTCATTCTAGACACCATGTAGTAGATCCTATTATGGAGAGTGCAGGATATGTAGGAAGCATAGAATAGAAAACTGGACCAACTAGGAAGGCTTCTTGGAAATGCAGTCTCAACTAAAATGGGTGTTTACCCTATAATGGGTGTTTACTCTCATCAACTCACCTTTTGCTATATCTTTTTATTTTTCTAACTTCCTTTTTCTCTTCCTCTCTTCTTTTCTGTCTACTTCTCTTTCCTTCTTTCTTTCTTTTTCTTTCTTTCCATTCTTTCTTCTTTCCTTCTTTTTGGTGAAAAGTATAACTAGCTTCTAGTATAGAAGTTAAAAATGTCCAAATAGTCACATCTAACCAAGAGCATTGAATTTGAAACCTAAATTCAATAGATTAAATAGTTCTGTCCAAGACTTTGAAGGGAGTGATCCAAGAGAGCAAGGGACTATCTATAATTCATTCTGGAAAGGATAGAAGCAAACTCAGTGTCTGATGGTACCAGGGTCTATAACAGCATGATGGCTTTTGAGAGGGTGGCAGTAGTCTTTCCCAAAACATAATTTTATTTATTATCTGATTATCAAGCCCTCTTTTGTTCCATACCACTTCCCAAGCCTCATTCTCTGGCCTTCTAGATTGTATGGCTTATCCTGTATCTGCCTGACACATTTCACTTCCTCTTAAGTTAATCAGAAATCAATTATTTTTCATCAAAACCCTGACTAGCAAAGTAAATTTTATAATACAAAGATATCTTTAATTTTCCTACTCCATACGCAGCTCCTTTTTTTCCTCTGTGATAAAAATATGGTTCAAGAACTTTTTGTTTGCCACAAACACCAACTACATTGTGTCTTCAAAAACAGTATGTTATTAGAACCAATGTTTAAAAAAAGTCTTAATGTTTATTTATTTTCTACAGTTTCATTCCACTTATATGGGCTGGGTGCTTTCCCTGCTGTTGGTACTATGAAAATGCATGAGGAATATGATGTAGAGACTCTATGTTTACGAGGCTGTTGATAGAGGACTCAAAATCCAATTTCTAGCTAAGGTTTATTCAAAGGCCATAATCAAATATTCGTTATCATCTTCCTTTAAAAGCTTTACTCCAAGGTCATTCTTACAGAGTTTTGTGGCATAGAACAATAGACCACATTGAAATACTGTAGAATCCTTGGTACCTTGCTTTTAGAGACAATTATTGGTCTGATTTTCATGGTCCTTATAACACTATAATCTAGACAAAAATTAAAAAGTTAAGCACTTTAATTTTCTTGATCTTTTTTTAGCAAACTTAATAAACCTTCTTCCAAAGATATCACCTTTATGTGGTACTTTTCTCTTTTATACAACTGTATAAAACATTCAAGTCTGAGAAAAGTATCTTCTTATTGGATTTGTCACTTTTACTTTTTTCTTAATAAATAAGACTAATATGATACTATTTTTCTGGATTCCAGGAAGATGGAAATAAAATGAGTTTTATCCTATGCTCTCGTAGTTAGTCAAAATTATTTACAATAAGGAAAAAGGAATAGCAATGTAAATGTCTAGAGTAATGGTAGAATCTTATTAATGGTATATATTCTAAGAAAATAAAATCAATATGTTAAGGAGATCTGCACTGTGATGTTTACTGCAACACTATTCACAATAGCCACGATATAAGGTCATCTTAAGTCTTCAAAAATGAATGAATGAATAAAAAATATTTGAGACACACACACACACACACATACACACAATGAAATATTATTCAGTCATTAAAAAATGAAATTCTATCTTTTGCAACAATATGAATGAATCTGGAGGATACCATGTTAAGTAAAAAAAGTCAGATACAGAAAAACAAATACCACATAGTCTCATGCATCTATAGAATCTAAAAAGGTTGACTTTGTAGAAGTAGAGAATTGAAGGGTAGTTACCAGGAACTGGAAAGGAGTGATGATGAGAGATGGGTTAATAGATACAAAGTTAGAGTTAGATAAAAGGAATAATTTCTGGTGTTATATTGAACATAAGGGTGACTATAATTAACAATGTATACCTCAAAATACCTAGAAGAGAGAATTTTGAATGTTATCATCATAAAGAAATTAGGTAGTCATTTGAGGTGATGGGTTTGCTAATACACAGATTTCATTATTACCCAATATATACATATATTGAAATATCACATTGTACTCCATAAAAATGTACAATGATTATGTGTGAAATAAAATAAAATAAAACTTAAAAACATATTAATACCTACTTCATTAAGTAGACTTCAACTGCTAAAACATATTTATGCATAGAAAAAATTTCCACTGAAATATGTTGTCACTCTACCCTTAACAGTTTAAATCTATCTAGAAAATGTTTTCACTATTATTTCAACTGCTTCAAAAACAATATTCGCATGCACATATTTTAAGGTGGTTTAGTTCTGTGTTTTCTATCGATGATCATCTAAACTCTATAATCAGAAAAGTCACCTCATTTCTTCAATCTGTCTTTTCACTGTGAGGGTCAATTAGTAAATACTGACTAAATGAAAAAACATAAACACAATGTACATAGCCAAAAGAGAGAACAATTGTAACAATTATGGCACCACCATACCAGAGTTAATTATGTAGCCACAAAAAAATACATAATTTAGTCCTAAAGTGGCATGCAAAGAAATTTACAATATATTCTTGTTGTTTTTTAACCAAGTTATTGAACTGTGTGCATATTGCAATGTTATTATTGTTATTCACATAGATCATAGAGATTCCTTCTGTCAACTTAAAAGGAAGAAGCTGAGGAAAAATTAATTTAAGTAGCGAGATTTTGGGGCCACACTTGGGAATTGCAACCTAGAGTCATAGATTCAAGTTGCCTGAACATACGCTCTGATTAGCAAGTTAGTTATAGGTGGATTTTTAAAGGTACAAAAAGGGAGTCAGGGAGTAAGCTGTTACAAAACTGTTTACCAGGAATCCTCATTGGTTTACAGAAATAACATTGGTTAGTGATTGTATATAAGTTGTTAAGGTATAAGGTGTGATTTATTGCATCCGATTTGGTTTTATTAGGTAAATAAATGGCAACTTGTGTCAATAGCAAGCAGTTTCAAGAAATGAATATATAGCTCAAAGAGGAAAGTAGGGCATGATTGTGTGGTCTCATTTTAAATGTCTCTCTGGGCCTGATAATTAAAATAATGTTCATTCCACAGATAAGGGTTATTTTCTCACTTCATTAGTATTTGGAAAATGTCGAATACAAATCATACGTCATCAGTTGACCTGGAGTACAGAGCACAGGATTCACTTTCCAATTATAATGGAAATTCAATATAGCCTCAGTCAAGTCTCCAAACTCCTCTTGTGATTTTATAAGAATTGCCGTGTAGTTGTCCTTGTCTGTGCTATTGGGAGAAATCCATTTATGCTCACATTTGTCTCCATATTCTGGGGATTATATGAGCTTCCTGAATGTTAAAATGTGTTTTTATGAGTCAAAAAGTGTCTCTTTTCTTTTCATTTTCAAAGGCCTCAAGACCACTGTTATGGTCAAAAAAGGTTTTAAAATTTGAAATGTTATGGACATCCAGGAAAGGAAATTAATCCCTACACTTAGGAGCAGCTTTTATATGTTGAAACCCATCAAAAAATCAGAGGAAAGTCTGGAAAGAGGCCTGAACTGTCTCCCACTATTTAGTGTGGGGTACAATGACTGGGCCAAGTTTCCTGGGTTCCAAGACAAAGGCAGAGCTTCTGATATCAATTTAGTTTTTCAGGAAAAGACAATTACTCAGTTATTGTTATTACTCTCAGTCAAGATAGTGCCGTGTCTTTGCAGGTAACTCCTTTGTGTTTAAATATTACTTCTCCCAGAGACCAGTCCTTTCATCACTCACACATCCACACACACACACAAAACACAGGAGCACAAACACACAACCAAGTCCAAGCGTACAAGCTGTTAGCAGAAAGCGTGCTTTTCCTAACTCCTACTTCTGGACTCAGAATAAAACAGCCCCATTCATCTCCCTCTTTCATTGCTGACACCAGCCCACTGAGTCCATCTATAACTCCTAGAACTAGCTAAGTAATTAGTAAGATCCAGTGCAAAATAACAGGCAGAATCTTTTATCAAGAAGTTATTAAGAATTTCGAGAGTACAAAAATGGCACATGAAAACAAGTATGAAAGCGGATCATATGTGTCTGCATAGGTCACATGCCACAGAGCCATCCCTGTTCTCTGCACTTATAGTGACAATTTTAAGAGACTTTTGACCTTTGCCTGCTATCTTGCTCGGGATTAAACTTGTCCTCTTTGATCTGTACCCTTACTTGGGAGGTGAAAGTTTATTTTCCACCATGCCTCCCTCCCCCAAAAAGACAAAACAAAACAAAACAAACACACACACACACAGAAAAACCTTTATTTCTTATGTAAATTGTTCTCTTTTTTCAGAATTCAATATGCCACAAAGGAGGAGGCTGGACTTTGATTAACCAAACAAAGATTTTCTTCTTTACACATTTTCTCTAAGGCAAGTTCTGCCCTGCATAAAGCTGCATAAGTAAGTGGAACCCTCAAGACTTGCTCCAGGGTGAATTTCTAAGTCTACCTCTTCAGAGAGGGGCTCATGATCTTTTCTATACAAAGGTCAAAGAAATAGGTTTATATATCTATTATTTTATTTCTTATAGAAGAGCCTACTATAGTTTAGAACTTGTCTTATTGCCATATTTTTGTATTTGCATGGGAAATGTCTCAAAGGAAATTTATTACAATTATCTCTGGGTGGGTGAGATTTGTAAACTATCATTATCATAATTATTGTTAGTTTATATTTATTTTAATTTTCTACAGCATTCTTGCTTTTCATATATTATTAGAAAAGGTAATGTCTAACATTATAAATAAGAAAGATAAACATTTTCTGCTTTCAAAAAGAAATTTTATGAACTAATATGATAAATTTACATGTATGCTTAAAATGTGTAAAAACTCTAACTTTATGATAATGACAATTTTGCCCAATATTGGAATGGAGATCATTTAGTTGTAATGATTTCCATGTTTACCTACTTACCTACCTGTCTATCTGTATTTATCATTATTCTTATTCTAACTCCCAGGTTAGTTGAACACCAACACCGAAAGGCAGTTGACAAAAATTGCAAGGTTAAAACCAGATGCGTGAGTGTGGCTGTTCAGATGGAGAAGATTAAATGATACTTAGAGATTCTCAAGCACAAAAAGTAACTCATACCCTTTATTTGGTTCTTAATTCAAACAACAGAGAAAGAGAAAACACATATATACAGCTTATGAGATAAATAGAAAAAAATTGACATTGACTGGATGTTTAATGGCATTAGGAAAACATTTTTAATTGCTTTAGGTGTGATGATATTGTAGTTATGTTTTTAAAAAATAGTCATACTCTTCTAGAAATATCAAAATATTTAATAGTAAAAGCATATGATATCTGGAATTGGCTTCAAAATGACTCAGGTAGTATTAATGAACAGTATTGGCAAAGAGTTGGTAAGCTATTGAAGTTGGATGGTAGTGAATGGGTATTCATACTATTACTTCCACTTTTAAATGTGATTGAGATTCTTCAGAATAAAACATCATTATATCTGTATATATGTATACACATATGTATATGTATATATGTATACATATTTCATGTGCATCTCTACATCTATATATCTATCATCTATCTATCTTTGTGATCATAAACATAAGCATAAATATCTTTGTGATAATAAATAATGGCTTATTGAGCATCTTTTCTGTGCTGGGTCCTATAGGAAGTGTTTTACTGGCTTATTTTATTTAACCTAACCAACTCTCCTACAAAGTTGAAGTTGGTTTATGTTTATCTGTTTTATAGATAAGATTTATACAGAGGAAGTAACTTCTTGTTTCATAGCTCATAAAAGATACGCCTCTATCAGACAAGTTATTAGTAAAACACTTGACTTTTCATAAGCTCTTATGAAGAAGAAGCCTAAGTAAAGAGCAACTGACTTTTTGCTCTGGGATGGAATTTTAGCTGTCACTTTTTTAAATTGGCCTTGGGCAACACTGTAAATTCTGCAAATACTCTCTATATATTGGACATAATACTGACTACCTCATATGCCCCATTGCCATGTTTAGATTGAAATGAAATAATGCAAGTAAATTGTCTTCTTCATATTAAACTCCAGAGGGAGGCAGGGATATTTATTTTTGTTTTTTTCTTTTTATTCTTTGTAAGTGGGGTGTGTGTGTGTGTGTGTGTATATGTGTGTGTGTGTGTGTATGTGTGTGTGTGTGTGTGTGTGTGTGTGTGTGTGTGTGTGTGTGCTTAATTCATATCAAAAATTCAAGGCCCTGAAGGGATTGCTTTACCTAAGTTATTCTAAAGGCAAGAAGTTGAAACTACAAGTCCAGGCAAGGAGGTAAAATCTTGTTGATAGAATTTCTGCTGACCCATTCTTGCCCTGGTACCCAGGGTGAGAGAGCACTTGAAAGCAGCAATCAGCAGCCCATTTCCTCACTCTCCAGTGGACTGGAGAGACTAATTGCCTAATAGCCCCTCCCACTCTGCCTAGATTCTCTCTCCAAAGGCTCTTTTCATTATACCTGTTGTTTATGGTCAAACCTATGTGTCATCGTTAGAAATCAGAAATGAAGAACTCCACCCCCTCTGATATTTTGAAGCTTTGTTGAACTGTTAAACAATGATGAAAAGAAATTATTATTGTTAAAAATAAAAAATTCAGTGGCATGAAATTTCAAGACAGCATTTCCATTTGAAGCTATGAATAATGTAGTTATGGTAATATAGCCGCTATTCATAATTATGAACACTTCATTCCTCCACATGTTCCCATGTCACACAGAGCAGTCTGGTGAGAGCTGGTCTGCTTCTGATTGTTTTTGCTGTGTTTTGCATTATAAATTATACTCTACTCAATCCTGACGACCCCAACTGTATGGCAGCCATTGGCAACATTAAAATCAACAGAAGCATGTCTTCTAACATCCCCTGCAGGACTAAATTGTGTCTCTTAAATTGGAGCTTGGAGCTTAGTCCCAATCAAGAGTTAGATCTAGTCCACAATGAGTCACTTAGTTAATCATTTTAGCATCAAAAAGTGGTTAAATTTGAAATTATGCCTTAGGATCCTGTCCTTGCGTGGGTCCTTCCAAAGATTCTAGCTATTTAATAGTCACAATATTTATTGAATTTTTATAATATAATAGTAAATATTATTGAGTTTTTATAATTTTATTTTATTATAGAGATGTAGGGTACAAGTCAGCATTAGGTATATAAGTAATCTATGTGCAGGTTAAGTTTGGGCCTCCAGCTGTTCTTCATATCCCCTGGTTTAGGACCAGGTGCCTAGATTACTGATCTTGACATCAGTCACATTTTGCTACAAATCCCAGATCGGCCACTTAGGATATTATTTTTTAAACATTTTTTAAGAATTAAATTCCATAACTCTTTAATATCTTAGCACATGTCTAGCACTAAAATTCAATAAGCAATAGTGTTTGTAAATGACCTAGCAAAATTTATGATAAAAATAATAGCTATCTTACAACACTGTGGGTTTAATTTTAACATCTCATATCTTAAACTGTTAAGGTTTTACATTTAAATGTCTCTACAATTACTATGAATTTTTACATTGGTGTACACATTTGACACCATCATATTCCTTTTGTTCCTGAAAATTGGCTAAACTGATAGCATATCTTTTAAAAATAATACTATATTTGAATCTACAGTCTCTCATAATAATGCAGTCTCTACTCATAAGAGTAATATATTTCCTTAACTCTAAGTAGTTAACTGATATTTATAAGTTAACACAACCACTGGGTCACAGAGATTAGCCAGTGGTTTGAATAGATTGTTGATGAGTAGGTCAGGTACTGGCTTCAATAATTTGACAAACACAAATTTGAAACCTAAATAAGTAAAAGGGAAAATGACATAATGGAGTTTTCTGGAAAACAGACAAACACCTTAAGAAAAGAAGAAAAAAGAAAGAGAAAAAAGAAAAGAAAGAAGAATGAAGAGCAAGAAGGAAGGAAAAATAAAAGGTTAGAATAAAAAACATTATAAATGCTACCATCTAACCTGTGACAACGCAAGTTAATGCCAAACGTTAGAAAGTACACTATATTTAAAAATATATTTACAAGTACATTTTATTTTGTACCAACTCGGTATAATTTTTCCTTTTTTGTTTTATTTTTTTAAATCCTCTTGTTGTAGCCAGGCTCGGTGGCTCAGCCTGTAATCCCGCGCCTTTGGGAGGCTGAGGTGAGTGGATTGCCTGAGCCCGCGGGTTCGAGACCCGCCTGGGCAGCGAGACCTCATCTCTACAGTAAATCAAAAAATCAGCCGGGCATGGTAGCGCATGCTTGTAATTCCGGCTACTTGGAAGGCTGAGGTGGAAGGATCGCCAGAGCCCAGCAGGTTGAGGCTGCGGTGGCCGGGAGCGGCCACTGTACTCCAGTCTGGGCGACAGAGTGAGACTCCAACTCAAAAAAAAAAAAACAAACAAACAAAAACAAACAAACAAACAAAATCCTCTTGTTGTTATAGTGCAACAGTGTTTGAACAAATGCTAAACTTTATCACAAAACATGCCTAGTTACTAATTAATCATTTCAGTGAGTAGTTAATAGGATAATTTTGAATTTGACTTTACATTATCTATTTTTCTGCCTAGGCCTAGAAAATATTAGGCTGTTTTCTAATTTTCAGTCTTGTTTTTCTCCCTCTTTCTCTCCCTCCCACCCTTCCAGCTTACCTCCTTCTTCTTGCTCCAAGCAAAATAAGTCTTTTGTCCTCAAGTATATAGATCATCAAAACAGAAGTATTGAATCTCTCTAAGGCTAAGAGTAAATGATAAAGTACGAGTCTACTCAACTACATTGAGAAACATTAGTAGAGCTCATGGTTATTGATTGTCTACTGAGTAAAAGACACTGTTTGACTTTCTAAGTGAATTAATATTTAAAGAGTTTGAGATACAATGTAGTAAGCCAAGGCTAGAGAATATGTAACAGCACCAGTCCCAGTACAAGAATATACATTCGCAGAGTTTTCAACAGAATGAAAGCTTAGAATCTTGCTACAAGTTCACCAGCTGTGTCACTTGATCTTCAGTTAGCTTAAATTTAAAATGGATGCTAATGATGCTTATCCTCTTTGCTTTAGTGAGAATTAAATGAGGAAAAAAAAGTTCTTAGCGCTAAATGTTAGTGTTAATTTGCTGACTCCTGCTAACCACTCTAACCCTCAATCTTTTCTTTCTCAGATTTCTGAGTCCTAAATTCAAATTTATTTTCACCTTTTGTAAACTCACTATCAGATTTCTCCATGCACTTAAAATTATAAGTAAAGTGCTATGTTGCAAGTCAAGATTGCATTTCAAACACTCTCTTAACATTACTTAATGAATAATTAATAGTGTATTTTTTTTCTAAATCATTAGTGCTGCATATCTAAAAAAAAAAAAAAAAAATTACACAAACCACAAACATTTTATGTGGAAGATTACTTCTGTTGGGGCTCAGTAAATGATAGCACAAAGTATGGCACTTTGGCATGTAGAGTACCTTGAACTAAAGGAAATTAGAAGGCCTCAGAAGTAGCTCCAGATGCAATGTCTCTCTCTGACCTTCTCCTGCACTCCTAGCTCCATCCTCTCTTACTCCCCTAAAGTGAGTCATAGAAACTAGTCATAAATAAATTATCTGACCTACTTTTTCTAAAAACCACATACACTAAATTCTTCTTCCTCAAGGTAAGTCATAGAAACTGGAACCTCTGTTCCCCAAAGTCAGTCATAGAACCAGAAAAGGTAATTCCCTCCCTTCTCCCTTGAAGATCCTCATTCTAAAGAGGTTCTGACCCACACCAGGGAAGGAAGGAATGTTACACAGAGGAGTCAAGAAGAATCTATATAGACAGACTTAGCTTAGATTTCTCCTTCAGTCTATTAATACTAAATTATACCCCTTTGTATCAGTTATATTTCTCTACATGACTGTTCATGCCTCATGAAATTTAAGCATAAAAATAGATAATTTTCACTAGGTCTTTGAATCTTCAATTAAGAGGTCTCCCATGTCATGTAAAACTGATTAAATAGATTTGTTATGCTTTTCTCTTGGTAACTTGTATTTTGTTTTAAGTGTATCACCATGACCCTTCTGATTGAGAAAAGATGTCACATCTTTCTGTTCCTACTCTTCAAAAGAAGAAGGAAGAAGGGGAGGAAAAAAAGAAGATGGAGGAAAAAGAAGAAGTGGAGGAGAAGAAGGAAGAAGAGGAAAGAGAGGGAGGGAATTAAGGAAGGAAGGAAGGAAGGAAGGAAGGAAGGAAGGAAGGAAGGAAGGAAGGAGATAGAGAGGGTGAGGGAGAGCAAGTGAAAGAAAAAAATTTGAGGTTATACCTGAAAACTACCAAATCAAACTAAGGCCCAAGAACAGTGATAGTTCAGACAAATGTGTCTGTTTCTAGATTTCATTATCAAGGAACTTACCACTGCCAAATTAAAAAGAGCTCCCAACTCATCAAAAGAACCATCTCATTTTACAGTAGAAACACAGCTGGAAATTAGGGTGAATGTGGTTGAAATGAATTCCTTGTTTCCTGTTGCTCCTATGTTTGGATTCAATAGGCTATTTAGTATTCAATAACTTGACTTCTTAAGGAACATGGCATCTAAACTCTTGGTATGCTTATGGCTTCTACTCTTTATTTGTGATCAGTTCCCTTACTTAGTGAGTCTTCTACATGAAAAAAAGCCATATGTATCGATCATATGTAAGCCCTACCAACCTTCCTGGCTGAATTCTCCATTTCAAATGATCTGATAACTCTGTGCTTCAGTAATTTACCATTTCTCTGACTTACAGAGAAAGCCAGAAAAAGTAGGCTGTGGGTGAGCTTCAGAAAAAGAACGGCGTTTGTGAATTGCTAGCTAGATTTTGAGCTGGGAACATTTCTTTTTCCTTCCTGTTCAACTTAACCCTCACAACTTTACTGCAAAGTAGATGATTTTAATCCTATTTTACATATAAAGAATCTGATATTCAGATAATTTAAGAACTAGTTTGAGATCATATCTCTAGGAAGTAAAGTCTTTGAAATCCAGGTATAATTTTTAAAAAATCAGAACCTGATTAGACCTCACAGCTGAAATCCCAGCACCTCAGAAGGCTGAGGTAGGAGCATAGCTTGAGTCCTGGATTTTGAGGCTTCAGTAAGCTATGATCTCACCACTCCACTCCATCCTGGAAGACAGAGCAAGATCCTATCTCCAAAAAATAATTAAAAAAAAAATTTTTTTTTAAGTACCTGATGAGGAACACAGACCTGAAATGATTCAGTTTCAAGATTCACTTTGTAAAATCAAGATAAAAATAATACTTATCTTGCATAAAAACAAACTCATAGAAGAATGGAACAGAGAAGAGAGCCCAGAAATAAACTTAAGCATGTATGATCTACTATTTTCCCCAAAGACACCACAAAAACTCCCAACAGGGAAAAGATAATCTCTTCAAAAGATGGAAAATGGATAGTCACAGGCAGATGAATAAAACTGGATCCTTATCTTATATCATACATAAAAATTAACTCAAAATGAATTAAAGACTAAACACAGACCTGAAATTATAAAACTCCTAGAAGAGAATTTAGAAGAAAATTTCATTGACATTGGCTTTGGAAATGATTTTTTTACATATTACATTTAAAAACTCAGGCAACAAAAGCAAAAATAAATGAGAGAGACTACATCAAACTAAAAATGTCTGCACAGCAAAGAAAACAATTAACAAAATAAAACGGCAGTCTACAGATTGGAATAAAAATATTTGTGAAATATATATTCAATTAGTATCTAAAATGTATAAGAAATTCATATAACTCAATATTTTTTTAAGAAAAAGCAACCTGATTAAAAAATTGATAAAATAAACAAAACATAAAAATGATCAACAGGCATATAAAAAGGTATTCACATCACTAATCATCAGAGAAATGCAAAGCAAAATCGCAAGGTATCACCTCCATCTGTTAGTATAACTATTATCAAAAAGTCAAGAGAAAATAAATGTTGTTGGCAAGGGAGTAGAAAAAAGTGAATCCTTGTACACTGTTGGTGGGGATATAAACTGGTACAACCATTATAAATCACAGTATGGAGGTTGTTCAAAAAATTAAAAATAGAACTCCCATATGACCTCACAATCTCTCTTTTGGTATATATAGATAAAATGAAATCAGCATGCCCATATTCACTGCAACATTATTCACAACAGTCAAGACATAAAATAACCCAAGTGTTTGCTGATGGATAAATAGATAAAGAAATTGTGGCATATATGTGAAAAATGAAATATCACTGAGCATTCCAACAAAAGAGATTCTGCCATCTGCAACAGCATGGAGAGCATTAGACATTATGCTAGATGAAATAAGTCAGACACTAAAATAAAAATACTGTATTATCTCACTTATATGAGGATTTTTTAAAAATTCAAATACATGGAAACAAAGAGTAGAGGAGTGATTACCAGGGATGCAGAGGAAGGTGAAAGTGGGGAAATATAGGTCAATAGCTGCAATTATGTAGGGTAAATAAGTTTGGAGATCTAATGTATATCATGAATACTACAGTTAATAATATTGCGTTGCAGACTAGAAGTTTGCTGATAGATTTGAGTTTAGGTGCTCTTGCCATACACACTAAAAGGTAACAAACCATGTGAAGTGATTGATATGCGAAGTTGTTTGACAATAATAATAGTCTTACTATGTATATGCATACAGAACATCATGTTGTACAATTTAAATATATAAAATAAAATTTAAAAAGAATAACCACCTTCAGAATGTTATGAGAATACAGTGATCCAAAGCATGTATCACATGTATTTAATAGCATTTACAATTATTATAATTATTATTATTATTGCTGTGCTTACTTCTGATTTAAGTATAAGATCCATGGGCATGCAAAACTTATTTTTTTTTTATTTACTACACCATTCCCAGTGTTTAGCATGGTACATATAGCAGTAATGAATAAATATTTGTTAAATAACAGAACTATAGAATATTTTCCTCTTTGATGTCTATTTTCACGATAGTGGCTTTCTCCTATGATATCCTAAAATGAGAAAAATAAAAATGACAATAAATCATATTAAATATTCAAACTTTACTTTCTGTTAGTTAAGCAGTAAAAGCAGAATCAAGAGATTACTCTAGGCAGTTAACAAATAAAGCCCCAACTGGGGCCAATGGGTTATCCTTTTTTGGGAGGGGGATCTTTCCCAGCCAGATTGTGTTATATGGTAAAAGTGTTTTTCTTACTCAAAATACACTTCTTGGTAAAGCACCTTGGATAGAAATGTAAATTTGAGAGACAGTAACATTAATATCCCAGCTCAGAACAAGAGACATACTTGAATAAAAAAAAAAGAATGCTAAAAATTGTACCATACTTGTCACCAGGAAAGCCATGGCATCCCTGCTTCATACTAACTCTTCTTGTTACTTGACTAATAGATTATTGCTGTAGTACCTGTAATGTAGCCTTGTAATCATCACCACTATAAAACACTCTCAGATTCATCAAAGGGCAATCATTTTGATGGGTCAAAGAATCCTGAAACTGGAAGGAATTTCAGAAATATTCTGAAAGACTTGCCCTATGAGAATCACCTAGAGAGACTTAAAATAAATTAATATTTACCTTCCTCCATACCTATCTTTACATTCATACATATCTATATACCTAAGACACATTATTTTCTCACCTATTCTGAAAAGTATGACTGGGAAACAATTTTTAACAAATTATTTCTTGATTATTGTAATGATTTGAGAATTTTAAGAAACACTTTGACCTGATCAAAGTTAACAGCTTGAGGCTAGGTGCAGTGGCTCATGTTTGTTTACCTAGCACTATGGGAGACCAAGGCTGGAGGATAGCTTAAGCCCAGGATTCAAGACCAGCCTAGGCAGCAAAGTGAGACTTAACCTCTACAAAACACAAACAAAAAAAAAAACCAGCATGTAGTTCCTGTAGTCACCTATACAGTTCCAGTTACGTGGGAAGTTGAGGAGGGTGGGTCCTTTAAGCCCAGTAGATGGAGGCTGTGGTGAGTCATGATGGTGCTGCTGCACTCCGTTTTGGGCAACAGAGTGAGACTCAATTCCAAAAAAAAAAATTACTAGTTTTACAGAAAAGAAGTTCTCTTTTTTTACTGGAGAGAACACCCAAACTATTGGTAGAGCCTGCGTTCTGACCTTCCGTATATCATTTTAGTAATATTTCTACAATACAATGTAAAATCTATATAATTGTGCTAATCTTTTTTTATTTTTGGTGATGTGGTTAAGTTTCAAGGACTTTAGATTCTTTGTCTTCTTTTCAAACTCTGGTTCCCAGCAAATTATGGTATTTAAATTTCTATGTAATCATACAATTATAATTTTAAAGATATGCATGCTTTATCTGGAATAACATATTTCAAACAAGAAAAGATTAGAGGATTGTGTAGAAATAGGATTTAGAGGAAATCAGGGAGATGGTATGAATATAAATGGTTCTTAGTCGTATGAACCGTGACATATAATTTTTCTTTGAGTTGACACTGTTAATAAAAGATGAATTACTACATAGTATCCTAATGGCTTATATAGTAATAAAATGAACATGAATGTCTCATTGAACACATGGGTCATTATTAAAGTATTATGAAGTAATATGTGGATTTAAGCAAAGAATGGAAAATTTATGTGAAACTTTCATTGACATGTTTGGAGCACATTTTAGCAAGAAGCAGATATGAATAGGAGTATCAATGACTGTTTAGCTACTCTAGACTAGTTATTCTTTGATTCAAGATAAAATCTTGAGAGAGATGCCCAAAAGAGTTGAACTTGCATAGCAATCCTAGAGGGTTTTTTAAAATATGGTATTTAGAATTCAGATGTTCTTTGCATTTGCAATTCTAGATTCCCATTTATTAGTTCAATGACCACAAGAAGGGTACTAAACACCTCTCACCATCCATTTGTATTCTGTGCCTCTTCACCTTAGTGTTATGAAGTTGAAATAAAGTAGTATATGCAAAATATTTTACCATGGTGTTTATCATGTGGTGGATGCTTATTAATGTCGCTGTTACTGGGGTAATTACTAGGTTGAGTTAAGTTGAAAGATGAACTACTAGTTGGAGAAATTTGAGTCTCTAGTCTTCTAGTATACAAAGTTGGTAAATCTTACTTCTTTTTTGACCAGTGGATTTTAAATGTTATTTCTAATTCTTAGCACCATATGTATGTATGTCTGCTTATATATTATATGTATGCAGTTTCAGGTTAATATAATTATATATTTATTTATATATATGTAGTTTCAGGTTAATATAATTTTATATATATATATAAATAAAATTATATGCAGTTGCAGGTTAATATAATAAGTTGAAGATCAAAATAAAGCAAATCACATAATTTTTTTTTGTTTTCCGGTGCATACAAATGTTATTTAAACTATACTATAGTCTTTTGAGTGTCTTGTCTCATTGTTGCCTTAATCACTCAGGCTACTAACTGCTCAGGATGGTTGTTAATGAAGGTTGGGGTAGCTGTAGTAAAGACAACGGTGAAATTTGTCACATTGATTGACTCTTCCTTTCACAAAATATTTCTCTGTAATATGTGGTGCTGTTTGATAGCATTTTACCCACCATAGAACTTTCAAAATTGGAATCAATACTCTCAAATCATGCCACAACTTCATCAATTAATTTTATGTAATATCCTAAATCTTTTACTATCATTTCAGCAATGTTCAGAATCTTCACCAGAATCAGTTTTCATCTGAAGAAACCACTTCTTTTTTCATCCATGAGAAACACTGCCTCTGTTCAAGTTTTATCATAAGATTGCAGCTATTCAGTCACATCTTTAGGCTCCACTTCTAGTTGTAGTTCTCTTGCTATTTCTACAACATCTGCAGTTATTTCTTCCACTGAAGCTTTGAACCCTTTCAAATCATCTCTGAGTGTTGGAATCAAATCCTTCCAAACTCTTAGCCATTATTCTTTTTTGTACTCTTCTTGTTAATGACAAATGTTCTCAATGGCATCAATGGTGAATCCTAAATTTTCAATTTACTTTGCCCAGATACATCAACGGAAAAACTCTCTTTGGTAGCTATGGACTTAGAAAATACATTTCTTAAATCATAAGTCTTGAAATTCAAAGTTACTCCCTGATCCATGGGCTAAAACGTGGATGCTATGTTATTATACATAAAAACAACATGAATCTCCCTGTACATCTTCATCAGAGCTCTTGGGTGACCAGGAGCACTGTCAATGACCACTAATATTTTGAAAATAATCTCTTCTGAGGAGTTCGGGCTCAACAGTGGGCTTGAAATATTCAGTAAACAGCCGGGCTTGGTGGCTCAGCCTGTAATCCTGAGCCTTTGGGAGGCTGAGGTGAGTGGATTGCCTGAGTCCCCGGATTCGAGACCCGCCTGGGCAACTTGGCGAGACCGCATCTCTACAATAAATCAAAATGAGCCGGGTGTGGTAGCGCGCGCCTGTACTTCCAGCTACTCGGAAGCCTGAGGCGGAAGAATCGCCAGAGCCCAGCAGGTCGAGGCTGCGGTGGCCGGGAGTGGCCACTGCACTCCAGTCTGGGCGACAGAGTGAGACTACAACTAAAAAAAAAAAAAAAAAAAATTCAGTAAACCAGGCTGTAAACAGATGTGCTGCCCTCTAGGCTTTGTTTTCTTTTCCTTTATGGAGCACAGGCAGAGTAGATTGGTCATGATTCTTTTTTTTTTTTTTTTTTTTTTTAATCTGTCTGGGCACGTGGGTTCGAGACCCGCCTGGGCAGCGAGACCTCATCTTTACAATAAATCAAAAAAGTTAGCCGGGCTTGGTTAGCCGGGCTTCTGGATCTGAATATCCTGCTACAGCTTCTTCAACAGCACTTGCCACTTCATCTTGTAGTTTTCTGTTACAGAGATGGCTTCTTTCCTGAAACCTCATAAACCAACATCCACTAGTTCCAAACTTTTCCTCTGTAGCTTCCTCACCTCTCTCAGAGAAGGAATTGAAGAGAGTTAAGGTCTGCTCTGGATTATGTTTTGGCTTAAAGGAATGTCGTGGTTGGTTTGATCTCTTCAGATCACTAAAGCTTTCTCTGTATCAGCAATAAGACTGTTCTACTTTCTTATCATTCATGAATTTAGGTTCCTTTAAGAAGTTTATCTTTGTATTCACAATTTGTCTAACTGTTTGTTACAAGAGGTATAACTTTTGGCCTATCTTGGCTATAAACATGCTTTCCTCACTAAACTTAATCATTTCTAGCTTTTGATTTAAAGTGAAAGCTGTGTGACTCTTGCATTTACTTGAGCACTTTGAGATCATTATAGGGTTATTAGTTGACTAAATTTCAATAGTGTAATGTTTCAAGAAATAAAGAAGGCTGAGAAGAGGAAGAGAGATGAGAGAATGACTGGTCAGTGGCGTAGTCAGAACACATGCCAATTTATCAGTTAAGTCCATCATCTTATATAGATGTGGTTTATGATACCCCCAAATAATGAAAAAGTTCAAAATATTGTGGGAATTACCAAAATGTGACTCAGACACATGACGTGAGCACACATTATTGAAGAAATGGCACCAATAAATGTGCTTGACAAAGGACTGCCACAAATCTTCAATTGGTAATATATCTGTGAAGGGCAGTAAAGTGTAGTAAAATAAAATATGTCTGTACTGTTTTTCTTATTTGAGCCCAAGATCTGCATATTATGCTGGCAGCTCCATATTGTTCAGAGTCATCCCCAAATTATAGTTTTGAACACTCAGTAAAACTAACCTCTCTTTGGTTATCAGTCACTGTCTTTATTTCTTAAGCTACAAGCATCATCTTTCATTTTCATTCTTTTCTTACTTTTTTTGTTGTTGTTAGAAGCAAATAGTCCTGGGCTTTGGAAAGACAACAAACATCCAAACTTGAATAGTCCATAAAGTTTCCAGGCAAAAAAATGCCATAGTTTTCTTGGGGAAAAAACACTTAGAAGTATGATTGATATCTTCTTTAAATATCAGAAAAACTCAAAATTAGGCGTCACAATAATGAAAGCTATAAAATGCCAAAGTAGGTCTTACAAGAAATAATCAGAGCTCAAAATATAGAACAAGCTGTTTAGAAATTGAAATGTCTTATTTCTACGAGACTTCAAGAAGACTTAATATGGTTACTTCTGGGTGATGAAAGGTAAGAACACCTATTTCCTTTCTTTTTTTCTGTCTTTCTTCCATTGTTTCTTTCCTCATTTCTTCCCTCCCTTTCTTCTATCCATTTTGTTATTACTTTTTACATAATTTTCAATAACAATGACCTAACATAATTTTTAAATTTAGATGTCTTATGGATGGGAATTAAGCAGATGACAATGCCCCACATGATGAGTTGGATGAGATGACATCAAAGCCCCTGCCAATCTTGGAGTTTTGGTGGTTTTTTTTTTGGAGTGCAGTGGCCGCTCCCGGCCACCGCAACCTCGCCTGCCGGTCTCTAGCGATCCTTCCACCTCAGCCTTCCGAGTAGATGGAATTACAGGCATGCGCTACCACGCCCAGCTGATTTTTTGATTTATTGTAGAGATGAGGTCTCGCTGCCCAGGCGGGTCTCGAACCCGCGGGCTCAGGCAATCCACTCACCTCAGCCTCCCAAAGGCGCGGGATTATAGGCTGAGCCACGAGCCCGGCTCAATCTTGGAGTTTTAAAGACCTCCTGACTCCCAATCCTGACCATCATCTCTATATCTTAGCACTTATTTAAGCAACACAGACAAGTTTAAAATGTTCTGGCATCATTTGACTTCTTCACTAAAACAAGTTGGACTAGAAAAGAGAAAAGTGCTCAACTATTCAAAACTGTAATGTCAGACTCCTCATATAGAAAGAAAACAGGCAGACTAATCTGATAGAAATGATAAAATATAACCAAAAAAGTCTTTTCATTGTCAAGTCTTGTGGTTGAAAGTCAAGCTGTGACTCTAAAATGAAATGGCTTCACATGTAGTGTACAACACCATTAAACTAACTTCCTAAAATGAAAACCAGGGTCCTCTGATCAAAGACATTATCCTTTTATTCAGAAAATCACCATGAGAGCAATCAGTAAGCAAAATAAAATGCTATCAGAAGTTCAGAACTGTGATTTGAGAAGCAATAAAATACTGCCAAAGCTGTGCTGATTAGGGAGATAAGACAGAAAAGTCTTCTCAACTAACTTAAATTATGATAGATAAGACAAGATATAGCTTGCATATAGAAATAACATACTGGTCAGTGACATTTGAGGATAACAATCGATAATAATTTTGTTTCTCTCATAGTTAAACATAATTCATGTATGCTCAATTTATTCAAATCCTCTTGGATAAGGAAGATAAGGTTTATAATATTCTAGGCTTAGTGTGAAATCTGACTTTTATAGACTGTTTTATAATATTTTAATATGGGCTTATGCTTCTTTTTCCCAACTACTGAGCCTAATTTCAAAAGATGAAAGATGAGAATAAAGGTTAGTGTATCACCATGAAAGAGTTCATGTTAGATGAACTTACTTTGGAGATCAAAGGGATGACCTTTAAACAGTGAACCAAGGGAGGTCATTTCACACCAACAAATGCTGCTACAGATTGAACTGTATAAGCTAAAATGCAAAAATATCCATTTGATGTTTATTCAAGTAATATTTCTTGAGCACCACACCTACCCTTAGTGAAGCACAAGGCACTCTCTTATTATATGGTGTATTTCACAATCATCTGTCTTTCCCTATAGGAAAACATGTGAGAAGGAGAATTATCAAAATTGCCCAATAAGTAAAAAATTTGTGTATAAAAAGCAGTTATATGATTTCAATGTTTAAAGAGAACAGGTGATGATAATCTGAATTTTCCATTTCTTTTTCTTTTCTTTCTTTTTTTTTTTGAGTTGTAGTCTCACTCCATCTTTTAAAACAGTTATTTCTTTACTGGGCAAACCAGTCATTGATTTCCTTCTATCTTGTTCCACTGCCATCTTCCCTAGGCAATACCTCGTGTATCTTTCAGTGTAATCATGGTGCGAGTCAAAGAAACATGAATAATTCCCTCAAGTAGACAATTTAGCCATAACATCCAGTGATTACGTTGTTCTATGTATTTTACTGAACTTTTTTCAGATAAAAGATGAACAGAAAAATGATGATAATTTTGAGAAATACATTTCTCTTCCATTTTTGACAGTCTATGTGTCTGGGCACTTGGCTGGGTTTCTGCCTCCAGCATGGAGAATAGGAGTATTTGTATAACAATGTGGGCCTTTGAAATGCCTATTCCAGCTGCATTTCAGAGAAAGCTTTGCCCCAGCTGTAAAATGAATGCCTCAATCAAGGCTACAGCTGGGGTCCTCTCAGGAGAATGGAGTCTTCCTGGAAAAGGAAGGCCAGAAGGAAGATGCCCCACTGAACCAAAAAATATATCTTATGTTTTGTTAAAGGCCTAGCAAAATGGCTAAGAATCTACTAAAAGGTACTAAGAACACACATGAAAGTACAATTCATTTGCACGTGAATTTTAGAAGAAACCTAGGAAATAAAATAATATACTTGCTGGCAATTTGCTTTGAAACAAAGGGAATTTTCATGTTTTATAAATGTGCATTTACTACACCAGCGGGTTCATTCATTGATCAAGTGGTAATATTCTTCAGTTGATTTAATTTCATGTGAGATATATATATATATATATTTTTTTTTTCCCCAAGAAAATAGAAGCCTGATGCAAAACAGGCACACAAAAAACCCAAAATTTAGTCACATAGGAAGAAGAAATTAAATAATGAAGAAAAGATATGCCAAGACATGGATTTAGAATTATGCAACAAATATCCATTTTTATTAAATGAAAGACTGGTGGAACTTGGATACCTGAAAACCTAAATTTAAATACCCCGGGAATAAATGAAAATGAAATTTATTTTTCATTATTATGGATATTTAGAGTAAATTTCCATTTGCATACTAATGTTTAGACATCAATTTCTGAATTTGCTCTTTCTTTTGAGAAAAGAAACAGATTCATTCTTTCAAAGATAAAGTAACAAAATCCCTGGATTGAATAAACTAATTGTTATTCTATTTGAATCAACTAAAAAGTGTTTCTTAAACTTTAATGTGCATAGAATGACATAGGAATCTTATTAAAACAGATTCTGTGTCTTTAGGTCTGAGATTGGATCTGAGATTCTGAATTCCTAACAAGTGCCTACATGATGTTGGGGGTGCAGATTTACAAACCACAGTTCTAATAGCAAAAGTAATGAGATTATCCTCTTCATTAAATTATAATATAAACATGAAAGGATTCAATTCTTTGGGAAAATACATTTAAAAAAAACAAGAAAAAGTGGTATATAAAACTGTCAGTTTCAAAATCATATACTTAGAAGAAAGAGTTATCTGTGGAAACATAAACTTAAAAAGACATAACAACATTGGATAAAGTCAGATTTGCAATTCATTTAAAGTTTTTATTATGTTAGAATTTGCAGCTACCCCTAATTTTTTTTTCACTAAATTTAAAATATATTAGTTGGGTCCAGTAGCTCATGCCTGTGATTCCAGTTCTTTGGGAGTCTGAGGCAGAAGGATTGCTTAAGGCCAGAAGTTTGAGAATAGCCTGGCCAACGCTGAGACCCTACTCTATAAAATGTTTTAAAATAAAATTAAAAAGTCAAAATACATAATTTGAATAATATAAATTAAAAGCATCCATTTGTGTATTTGTATGTAACTGGTATTCTTGAAATATTCAGCTAATTAAACTAACATCACTGGTGATTTTTATTATAGTTCAATTATCTGAGCCTTTGTTGCATATGCACCACCTTGGTTGTTCCTTATGGCTGCTTGATACATACTTAAACATTTTCAAAACTGAAATCAAGTAAGACTTTCTGTCAGCAAAAATGCGGGTTCAGGGTTCATTCATTTTTTTGTGAGCAAATAATTGAACATGACACCAGACTTAGTACATCAAGGCAGTTTTACTACAAGCAAGCAGAGTTTTTAAAGTAAGTTAGTACACTCCTAAGAATCAAGAGGAGTGGGCTGTTTATTTTTCTTTGTCTTAGTCTCTGGTCTTGGTTGGTTAGTTCCCTTTTGGGCTTGTTTTCCACCCTATGGTGAGGTTATAAATTCTTCATGTTACTGTTGACATAAACTAATGTTTATATGTTGTTAAAATTCTACCTTGTGAAAGTTACAAGTGTCTTTAAACACTTTTGGGGCTATATACTTTTTATCTTTTCATGATTTATTACCCATACATGTAATGAGCTCTAGTTTACAAGACCAAGCTAATAAACATGAAAAAATAGTTCTAAAACTAAATATCATAAAGAAAAAGAATTTGCATTTTTAAGATTTTAAGGAGTTTTGCAAGAGTTCAACAAGATTTCTCCTATCTAAGTTTGCACATGCTTCTGTAAAGATGTGTAACTTCTCCATGCCTCTTGGTTATTGGATGATTTAATATGACTGTGTTCTCTCAAACATTAGCAGTGATTTGCTAGATATGATTGGCATCCCTAACAGGTTACATCGAGGAAGGGTGGAAACTACATTCTTAAGGGCAATAGAGAAAAAGAAAAAAAAAATTATGCTCTTTTAAATCCAAGTAACTTTCACACTAAGCCCAGCTCATCATGAAAGAAAATTTCTAAAATGATTAAATCACTAAATGTCCACTGGCTATTTCTTACCCTTTTCCCTCTCCATTCTCTGCTCATGTCTGCCTAATTACCTAATACTGCCCCTCTATTTTCTGGCAGAGTTGGAATCATCTCTACTCTTCTAATTTCTGCCACATGGCTTAACTGTTGCTCTGTCTTCCTGAATTCTCTGTACAAGTTTCTCTCCTTGACGAGACAATATACTTTTATGGTGGACTATATGGAGGGGTTAAGAAAAAGGTTGTTGTGCTACGATTACATGCTGGCTTTGCATTGACATGATGTTTAATTTCAGAAATTTATAAACTGGGATAATTATTTGAAATGCGAAAGTTTATTTGCAACTCTTTTGGTGAATCTGACAATAGCTGGAAAGAGCTATGGGCTCAGTCTTCACCACATAAGACCAGGTGTTCACTGATCAGTAAGTTTGCAGAATCTGGAAACAGTTAAGTCATGTGTCAGAATCTAGAAAACAGTATAAACTTTTCTTTGCTGTGACACTTCAATAGTTTGTATAGTGCCAGGGTTTTTTTTTTTGTTTTTGTTGTTGTTGTTGTTGTTTGTTTGCTTTTTTTTTTTTTTGAGTTGGAGTCTCACTCTGTCGCCCAGACTGGAGTGCAGTGGCCGCTCCCGGCCACCGCAGCCTCGACCTGCTGGGCTCTGGCGATCCTTCCGCCTCAGCCTTCCAAGTAGCCGGAGTTACAGGCACGCGCTACCACGCCCGGCTGATTTTTTGATTTATTGTAAAGATGAGGTCTTGCTGCCCAGGCGGGTCTCGAACCCGCGGGCTCAGGCAATCCACTCACCTCAGCCTCCCAAAGGCGCGGGATTACAGGCTGAGCCACCGAGCCCGGCTAGTGCCAGTTTTATTCTCACTGAAGCCCACAAATTTCCTTCTTTCTAAGTATATTTAAACTATTTACATGTAATTTCAATATTAATATTTTAGAGCTTTAGTCTGCCTTACTTTGTTTCTGTTTGTTCTTTTAGTTTTTTGTTTTGTTGGGATTTTTTTTTTTTTGGCTTTCTGTGAATTATTTGAACTTTTAAAAATATATATTCATTTTTCTATAGTATTTATGAGTTTATTTCTTAGTATAGCTTTTTAGTAGGTGTTGAAGGAGTTATGTATACATATATGTGTATATACATATATGCATACATTTATATATATACATACATACATAATATTAAGTCTACATACATAATATTAAGTTTACCACTTCTTGAAATGTACTAGCCTCACCCCTGTTTACATTTCTTTATTCTTCAGTGTTTGTAATCTAATTGTCTTAACTATTTATTTACACACATTTGGACCCATATTAGACAGTGCTGTAATTATTGCTTCAACCAGCAAACATAAGTTAAAAAACTCAAGAGAAAGATAATTTTGCTGGGCTAATGGGTTTTTTTCTTTCTTTTTTTCTCTTTTTTTTGTTTTGTTACCATTGATACATGCTGAGCCACTCTCTTCTGGCCTCCAGGGTTTCTGAGAACAAATCTGTCACTATTCAAATTGTCTTCAATTAGTTAAGTTGTTATGTCTTTCTCTCTTCTTTCAATGTCTTTTTCTTTGTCTTTGGTTTTCAGAAGATTGACTATAATGTTCTTGGTGTGAGTTTTTTGAGGTTTATCTTATTTGGGGTTTACTTGGCTTCTTGAATCTGTAAGTTTTATTTCTTTTAAAAATTTTGGAAAGTTTTCAGGCATTATTCCTTAGAATACTTTTTAGCCCCACTTTTTTTTTCCTATCTTTCTGGGCCTCTGATAACATGGATGTTACATATTTTGATATATTCCCACAGGTCCCTGAGCCTCTGTTTGTTTTCCTTTAATTTATTTTCTCTTCATTGTTCATATTGGGTAACTTCAATCGTTCTTTCTATCTTCTAGCTCACCAACTCTTTCAATTTTCTCTGTTCTTCTGTCAGTCTCATTCACTGTGTTTTTATTTTATTTATTTTATTTGTTTTAGAATTTCTGTTAGTTCTTTCTACTTAATTTTCTTTCTATTTTTCTTTTTTTCCTGAGATATTCCATTTCTCTTCTGAGACTTTTTATTTATTGCTCATTTTTTTAAATATGTTTATGATTTTTTTATGACGACTGTTTTAAAATCTTTTCCAGATAATTTTAATATTATGTCCACCTTGGCATTGGCATCTAAAGATTGTATTTTTATTCAGTTTGAGCTCTTCCTGGTTCTTGGAATGATAAGTGATCTTCTGTTAATCACTCATGTTGAGGTATTATGCTATGTGACTCTGCATCTCACTTAAACCTTCTCTTTTAGATGGTTTTCTGATACCTCTCTGGTACCAAAAAAAGGGTAATTCCTTGTTACTGTAGGTGGAGATAGAAGTCCAAAATCCCTACAAAGCATCTGTATAAGTAGGCCTCTGCTGGTACACTCTTGGTTTTTAGGAATAAGGTACCTTCATTACTGCCCTACTTGGTTTCCACTGATATCACAGGTATGGGAGGCAGGAGAGGGGGTGGGGGGGGTAGGGAGATATGGCCTCATCGTCTCTGGACAACGATTAAAAGTCCTGACTTTTTACAAGGTTTCTTCTAACACTGCCTCAGTATAAAGGGGCAAGGGCACTCAATTGCTGGCAGGTTTGCTTGAAGTACAGAATCACCACTTGACCACCACTGATATCATAAGGAGCTGGTGCTCATTAATATCTGCATTGACATTGATGACAAGTCATCAATGGAATGCAAACAAAAGTCTCATTATACTCCAGCAAGGGTAAGTCTAAGATCCACGCTCAGTAATTTTTTTTTGGTATAGATCAAAGTAATATCACTTTTTTTTTCTAGCTGGTTTGGCTGTAGTAGACCTGTTCCTTTCTAAAAGTTGGGAATTTATTTTTGTTTTTTATTTATTTTATTTATTTAATTTTTTTGTCCATCTCATTGGCACTTCCATGTAGTTACTGGCTTTTGGAACATAGGAGGCAAACATTGGGTTAATGAATAAGTTTGTGGCATTTGTTTTGGGAATGGCAACACTGTGATGTTGGGAGTTTATTATTTGTCATTTGGAGTGACAATGTTGTGTTTGTGAATATGCCTTGCATTTTGCAGATTTGAGGAAAGTTAATGCTTTTGTAGACCAAAGAAGATGGAGTCTCAAATGGAGAAAAACAAATACTTCTGTCTGACATATTCTTCTGTTTGAGTTTAACAGACAGGCAAAGGCAGAAGGCTTGGCTCAAAGCATTTGTGCTGTGGTCAAGGAGAATGCCATTGGGAAAAGCACGGCAAGAAAATAGTTCTGTCTTTTGAAAGAGGGCCACTTTGAACTGAGTTATTTTCTGCATTCAGGAAGCCCATTGGGCTTCGATTAAGACAGTTTAAATGCCTTAATCTATGGTGATTCACATCAGTCAGCCCAAGAATTGGCAAATGTGATAAACTTTGACCAGTCAACCATGATGTGACATTTGATGGGCAAGTGAAAAACGCTATGAACTTATGCATCAACCCAATGGAAAACCCAGAAAACTTATCAATATGTCATTCCTTTGCTCCTAAGTTTCCTCACCAGTCTGTTTTCTTCTTAATACCTTTAAGAGTCTTCTTTAGCTTGTGTGTGTGTATACACACACATATATATATAAATATTCAAGATTTTTAATTATACATAGCAGAGGTAATAAGGATAAATATTTTGATTCCATTTTCCTAGAAGCAGAATTCTGAGATAAGCAGTTATAAGATAAATTAATGAGTGAATGAATGATTAGTGAGAAAAAAACTTAGATTTGATTATACATATTATTATAACAACTTTATTAAATAGGTAAATTGAATTGTTTTCATATACCATGGGATAAAAATAATACATAATCATTATGTATACTTTTGTGAAATAGAAAAGAGGTTTATACATACTTTCATTTTGTGTGGTCAAAATTGATGTCATTTTTTGTGTGTAAATGTATTTAAATTAAAATCATATAATATATACACATATGTATGCATACATACATACATATATACACACATACTTGCAGTAAATAACTAAAACATATTTATTGTGGAATATAGCTGAAATGCATGAAGTATATAAAATACACCTGAAAATTATTCCTTATTTGATTTAAAAAAAACACTGCCAAAGGAAATTTTTTTAAAAAGAAAAATAATTTTTAAAAGAAAAAATATATTACTTATTTCACTGATTTCTATGGCTTTTATTTTATTGATATAATTAGATATTCCTGTAGCTAGTTATTTCATAATATATTAACTTTAGAAATAACATAGTAGATAAGCTAGTCCAAATTTTTTCATTTACAGCAGTGATCCTCAACTGCATAAAAATTTGTCTCCTCACACCCCAACAAAGGACATTTGGCAATAAATAGAATTGCTATTATCAAAATGGAATGGGTGCTACTTAATGCATACAGGCCAGGAATTTTGCTAAACATTCTATTATATACAAGACAGCATGTCCCTCCCACTACATACATACACAGTAAATAACTATTCCTGACAAAATGTCAATAATGTTGAGACTGAGAATTCCTGGGTTAAACGAAATATCTTGAGGAACTCACCAAGCACTAAAACATTCAGGTCTGTCAAACTTCAGTTTTACTAAAAACTTCTTTCTTCCCCAGGACTAACTGTTCAAATTTTGTACCAAGGGATGGGTTAAAACGTAACATTCAACAGAGGCCAATTATGATAAAGAGAGCAAGCTAAGTGCCTTTCCAAGTATTAATAGTTTTTAAATATGCCATATCTCTTATGAGAATGCCCTTAATTATAATGAAATACTGGTTTTCAAACATCTAGTCAAGGTGTATCCGCCCTGCCACGTTTCTCTTATCAGACCATAATGTTTGTTTCTCTGTGACTTTTCTATCAATGATTCTAACAGGCTACATCACACAAATAAAATATTTGTCATTTCATTACTTTATCACTTGCTGAGAGTATTTCTGTATGGAAAGAGAGTAAATATCACAGAAACCTGTGATAAAATGCTCCTTTCATAACGCAAGACTTTTAGGGGAATAATGATACATTTTCCTAAAAATAATGGTGAGTGTGGTCTCATCTTCCCTGAGTTGTTCATGTGGCTACTTAATTTCTGCATTAAAAACCCACTCCGCTTCCAACCCATCTCTCTTATAAAGCTCTTTTTTTACCGTCACTTCACTTTTTAAAAACAGAATAATTTAGTTATAATTTACATACTATTAAATTTATGTATTCAATTATGTTTAATAAATTTACTGAATCACATGAAAGCATCACACTAAAGAAATTTTGAAACATCTCCAACACCCCAAATAGACTTCTGGTATACTTTTTTGATACAATTCTAGATGGTACTATTCAATCAAACAAATCAAGAACCCCTATCTCTCACCTTCACACATTAAGTAAGGAAAAGAAAAGAAGAGTAGAGGAAAGGAGGGGAGAAGAAGAAAACAAAGGAAAGAAAAAAAACATAAAAATTTGTTGGGATTAAGGTGCGTAAATTTCCCAAATTAAGTGCAAGCATGGTAAGGTAGTTTTCAGACTGTTAAACTAAGCCATCTGGTGTCATTTCTGACCTTCTTGCATGTGTCTACAGGGGCTTGTCAGTTCTTAAGGTGCAAAAGAGTAGAAAGAAAGATGAATAACATTATTTACACATACTTTTAAGAAAATAGAGAAGAGGTGGTTAGTATATAAGTCAGGAAACTTTGGTTATAAATGACAGAAACTCGTTTTGAACATACTTTGGTAAAAGGGAATAAATTAGTTCATGTAGCTGGGAAATAGAAGGCTGTCTAGTTCCAGGAATGGCAGCATCGGGGGTCTTAAACAACATCATCAGGGCTCTGTCTCTAGGTAATGTTGTTACTTTCTTCGTATTTGGCTCCGTGTCAAGAATGACTTCTTATGGCTTTAAGACTAAAATGTATGTCATAAACCAATAGAAAGAAGACTTTGAGAACTTAATTTCATGTACTTTCATCAAGTCTCAGGTTAAACAAAAAACACTTCAGCATTATATAAGTAATATGAACAACATCTTGGTGGGATAATTGACAGCTCCTCATAGACATCATGGAATGTGGTTGCAGTGGTTCTCCAACAGAAGAGATTCTAAGGATACAAACACACTATGAATTCTTTTAGTGCATCAAACTTCATACATTCCTTATATTCCCCAGATAAGAGGGCTTCATGTGTTAAGGGGTACAGTGTATATTTATTCCTCTCTTGTGGCCTGGCCTGATCACTCTTTTAATACCAAGCAGAAAACTTTGTAGTTTACCTTTCTCTAAAAGCAGTGGATTTTTTTTTCCCCAAACCCATGATTCTCATACTAGCATTTATCACCTTATCTGTGCAAAAACTTGAGGGAAACGTCAAAGGTATATGTGTGAATGAACACACACTCGTACTTATGTAGGAAAGGTTGAGAAGTGAAATAATCTAACATCTGATGAACACCTATTATAACTCAATTCTATTTTAAGTGGTATGACTAATTTTCTATATTATATACCCTTTGTAGTACATCATTTAGAAATGAAAGCTGCCTTGTGTTCTTTTGACCAATTCCAGCCCCATTCCCTACAGTTGCTTATGAAGCTGCCTCGCGAAATCCCAACCCCTTTCAGAACACAGGTCAGAATGCAATTATCCCAATCAAACCAAATACGCATGTTCCCAGTCTACCTACCTAACAGTTTAACTGCATCTTCTTTTTTTTTTTTTCTTTTTTTTGAGTTGGAGTCTCACTCTGTCGCCCAGACTGGAGTGCAGTGGCCACTCCTGGCCACCGCAGCCTCGACCTGCTGGGCTCCGGCGATCCTTCCACCTCAGCCTTCCGAGTAGCCGGAATTACAGGCATGCGCTACCACACCCAGCTGATTTTTTGATTTATTGTAGAGATGAGGTCTTGCTGCCCAGGCGGGTCTCAAACCCGTGGGCTCAGGCAATCCACTCACCTCAGCCTCCCAAAGGCGCGGGATTACAGGCTGAGCCACCAAGCCCAGCTTAACTGCATCTTCTATCTTAATTATTTGATGATACCTAACTTCAATATAACTCAGCTTCATAAGTAGCCTTTTCCATGATCCAATGCTGAAGGCCAATTCAAATTTAGCTCACATGAAAAAAGATCTTTCCAAGTGGGACCTCATCAGATTAGCGAGCTTCTACGAAGCAAAAGAAACCATAAGAGAGCAGGGAGACAGCCCACAGAATGGGAAAATATATTTGCCAACTGTTTATCTGACAAAGGCCCAACATTTAGGATCTATAAGGAACTCAAATGCTCCAAAAGGAAAAAAACAAGCAGCCCCTTTGAAAAGTGGGCAAAAAACATGAATAGACACTTCTCAAAAGAAGATACATGGGCAGCCAACAGACACATGAAAAAGTGCTCAGCCTCACTCATCATCAGAGAAATGCAAATCAAAACCACACTGAGATACCACCTAACCTCTGTTAGAATGGCCATCATTAATAAAACAAACAACAGATGCTGGCAATGATAGGGAGAAAAAGGAACACTTCTACACTGCTGGTGGACCAGCCTCTTTGGAAGACAGTGTGGCAACTCCTGAAAGAACTAGAAATTGACCTTCCATATGTCCCAGCAATTCCCCTATTGGGAATATACCCGGAGGAACTCAAATAATTCTGCCGAAAAGATACCTGCACCTGTATGTTTGTTGCAGCTCTATTCACAATAGCAAAAACATAGAACCAATTGTGTTGCCCATCGAAGCCAGACTGGATTAAAAAAAAATGTGGTACATATACATGATGGAATATTATGCAGCCATAAAGAAGGACAAATATATGGACTTTGCAGCAACTTGGATGGATTTGGAGTCGATCATACTCAGTGATTTATCACAGAAACGAAGAACAGAGTTCCATATGTTCTCACTCATAAACGGACCTTGAACAATTATAATGCTATAAGAAAGAAATTGGCAGTAGTGGGAAACTGTCAGGGGAGGAGGTGGTGGGATTGGCAGTTGAGGGAAACTGCTAGTGGAGGGAGGGGCATACCTCATCAACAAGAGTACCTGCATGATCAATGTTTGTATACCTAACCCTGAAATGTACCCTACATCTTTATAATAAAAATTAAAAAAAAAAGAAAAAGGGTCTTTCAGGTGTAGCGTCCCATGCCCAGTGCCTTCGCATGTGAAAATCATTCTTGTGTGTCACAGTAACCTTCAAACTATGTATTACTATCCTTTTCTTTAGTTTTTTTTCTTTCTTTACTTCTTTTCTCTACCTCATTAACACGTTTTAATATACTTAGAAAATGTATTTGTGTCAAAAATTTTTCCTCCACTAGAGTCAATGCCATACTTCATTTAAGTACATACAATATCTCAAAAATCTTAACCCTTGTAGGAAGTTAACTATTCAGTTATCTTGTGAAAAGTCACAAAAGACCATATCTTCTTTAATCTTAACAAGGAAAAAAATATTTTAAAAAACTAAAAGCCATACATCTCTACAAAGCTATCTAAAAAGAGTATATTAAAATCACATTTAATTGAATAAATTCCAAAGAGGAATGGGCCATTGAAGACCTTTAGGGGAAAAATGTTAAAGTAAGTTTTTACACATGCATTTATGCCAGATATAATCTCAGTTTCTATAGAAAGGAATAGAGAACAATAAATAATTTAAATATGTAGATACATATAAAATATTACTTCTTTTTTATTTTCTTATTTTGCTTTAAAGACAATACTTAAATGCAGAACTAAATGCAATGTATTTTCGGGTTTACACATATGTAGAAGAAATAAACTCATATATACATATGAGTAATGATAGCATAAGGAAGAGAATGGGAAAAGGTAAATATAAGATTACTGTTTTAAATTTCTTTGTTAATATATGAAATAGTGTAGTATAACTCACAGTTTTACTATTATCACTTACAAGTACATTTTGTAAACCCTAAAGCAAGCACTAAAAACAATAAATACAAGCAAATAATTTTTTTTAAGAAGCAGAATAGCTAGAGTCAAAATAGAATAAAAAGTTAAAAAATAAAAAATATCAAATTTGTCAATTTTTTTAAGAACAGGGACACATACAATTCTGCTGAAAATGTAAAATGGTACTTTAACTTGAACAACTAATTTCTTTCTTTTTTTTTTTTTTTTTGAGTTGGAGTGTCACTTTATCGCCCAGACTGGAGTGCAGTGGCATGCTCCCGGCCACCGCAGCCTCGACCTGCAGGGCTCCAGCAATCCTTCCACCTCAGCCTTCCAAGTAGCTGGAACTACAGGTGCGCGCTACCACACCTGGCTAATTTTTTGATTTATTGTAGAGATGAGGTCTTACCAAGTTGCCCAGGCGGGTCTCGAATTCGCAGGCTCAGGCAATCCACTCACCTCAGCCTCCCAAAGCGTGGGATTACAGGCTGAGCCACTGAGCCCGGTTACAACTAATTTCTTATGAAATTAAATATACTTCTAGGGCCTAACATTCTGACTCCCAGAATTAAACACATTTTTCTAACAAACACATACATTGAATGTTCATAGCAACCTTATCTCAAAATTAGAATTGATCTCCCATACCTCCCTGCAATCCCCCTACTGGAAATATACCCGTAGGAACTCAAATCACTCTATGAAAAAGATACCTGCATGTGCATGTTTATTGCAGCATTATTTACAATAGCAAAAACATGGAAGCAACCGTGCTGCTCATTGAAAGAGGACTGGATCTAAGAAGTGTGGTACATATACATAATGGAATATTATACAGCAATAAAGAAGGACAAAAATCACAAACTTTGCAGCAACTTGGATAGACTTAGGGTTGTAATGCTGAGTGAACTATCACATAAACAAAGAACCAAGTATCACATGTTCTCACTCATAAGTGGACCTTGAACAACTATTGTAATACTATAAGAAAAGGATTGGCAGTAGTGGGAAACTGCAAGGGGAGAATGGAGGCAGGATTGGCAGGAATGGGAAACTGCCAGGGGATAGGGGGCATGCCTCATTAACAAGGGTACCGGCATAATGAACATCTGTATACCTAACCCTGTATTGTACCCCACATACTTAAAATAAATAATTAAAAAAGCCTAGGAATACCCTAAATAGTCTTCCACAAGTTAATGAAAAGAAAAAATTTTATATTTTTGTTTAATGAGCTATTCAGCAATAAAAAATAAATAATATATGGGTAAATCTCAAAAATATTTAAACAAGAGAAGCCTAACATAACAGTATATATATGTTATGATTTATATATATTTTGATAAGGAAAAAATAATCTAGGCTGATTTATGTGCATGGAGGTCAGAAGAGTTGTTTTTCAGAGGGGGTGTCAGTAGCGGAGTATGTTAATTGACAAGAAATGGATATGAAGACATTTTCAAGGATGATGAAAATGTTCTATATCTGTATATCCTATTTGGGGGTTTGATTACATGGCTATATACATTTGTCAAAACTTATCTTACTGCCTGCTCAAGATCTGTGCATTTTAGCTATATATAACTTATTACTCATTAAAAAAAATTAGTAGCTAAAAAAAGAGAGAGAGAAACCTTGCTCTGCCCAGCCTCATCTCAATTCACTTCCTCTTCACTGACTACACCGCAGCCTCTAATCTCTCAGGAATTTCAGACATGCTATTGATAAGCTTCACATTGATTACTCTTTCTTAGTCTTTAAACTTCAGATTAATTTTTATCCTTCAGAGAGTTATTTCTTAATCATTCATACAAAAGTGAAATTATAGAATTATACATATATACACATATATTTTGCTTAATTTTTAATTTAATCTTACAGTGACTATGTCTGTTTTGCTCTCTGTCATAGATTCTCCTCCTTCCTCATTGCCTGTCACTTCAAATGAATCATAAGAGCCATAGATTGAGGCTCATGGAAAGAGTGACTTGCTCAAAGTTATAGGCACAGAAACCATCCTCCAAGGTATTTTAAATTCCTTGATGATGACATTGGATGCAGATGCTCACTTAACTGGGAGATACTGAACTGAGCTTTTTAAAATCTAGATTTAGTCATTATCTCCTCTTACACTGAAGTAGTTTCAAGAAAAGTAAAAACATATGTCTACATGAAGATCTGCACCAAAATGTTCATATCAACTTTATTGACAATAGCCAAAAGTAGAAAAAACAAAAGGCTCAATAGGTAATTGAATAACCAAATAGCAAAGTATCTATAAAATGAAATGCTACTTAGTAATAAAAATATAACAAACTTGTAATATAATAGCATAGACGAATCTCAAAAATTATATGTCAAACAAAATAAGCCAAAATAAAAGAAATCATATTGCTGGATATCACTTATATGAAACTCTGGAAAAGATCAAACTAATTTAAAGTGGAAAATACAGATCAATGGTTGCTTGGGCCAGGGTGGGTTACACTGACACACTGACAGGGAAGGAACACAAGGGAGACTTTCATCATGATGGAATACCCTGTATTATGACTGTGGTAGTTACAAGTATGTACATTTGTCAAAACTCATAGAACTCTTACTACACTTAAGTTTGATATAATTTATTATATACAAATTATATCTCAATAGATTTGATTTTTTAAATGAAAGGGTTGGATGGACTTCATGATCTGTATATAGCTTTTAACACTATCAGTCTGGTTCTATTACACAGAGCAATATTGCATGAGAAAGAGTTTGAAAAAGGCAGAATATACTTTAAGCATAATTATTAACAATCATGAAAGTAGTCATTCAATTTTTCAATTAATGTAATTCTTAAAGTTAAAAAATATGTACTTTCCCAAATTTCAAATTTCTGTTTAATTTTGTACAGATCAGAAGGAAAGATATATTTGTGTATTTGTGCCAATGTGTGAAAATTTGTGCATATTCTTGTTTGTTTTGGCAGACCCTGGGACTCCGGGACATTGATAAGATCTACAACATCAGTGACTTAATGTAAATATAAATGAGTCAGAACCATCTTTTGCAATTCTCCTAACATTCACATTGTTTTCCCAATTAGAGAAGAAAAGTGCTTGACAAACTGTATTTGGGTTTCATCAGATTTGCAATGTTTGAAGAACAGATCAAGATTTTTGATGAAAATAAGCAGCAGCTGGATTTGCCCTTCCCTGCCACACACACAGAGTTTGTTGGGAGTAGTTCATAAATCCTTACTGATCACTGACGCTGGGAACAGATGGCTCTTGGAGGCCACATTGATGGCCAAGAAATCATCTCATTATTATCATGGAAACCATCTTCTGCTCTTCATTTAGATGAATGAATGGTGTACTAGTATTTCCATCCCAAAGAGGTGACTAATTAAAATGGTAAGAATTTTTTGAAGAAACTGAATCTTGATGAGAATCAGAGCATCACCCATACTCAAAGATTTCCAAACTTTCCTCTTGAGATACTTGATTTTAATCCCCATATTTAAATTCTTAATCTGAAACTAGACATGTTGGCCCCCATCTGTCATCCAACCTTCCAAACATCCATCATCAACTATCACAGATGCTAGAGGAAAAGTGGAAGAGGAACTAGCTCCTATTGGGTGCAAAATCATTTATATGCACTATTACATATTTTTAACATAAAGATGGAAATGCTTAGGCAATAGTGAGTGTATGCAAGCTTTAAGATAAATTTCAAACTAATTTAAACCTAGTTCTGAATATTTGTTTTGCTATAAAAATAACCAAAGCAATGCAATTGACCTGGATTCTATTCCTGATTCTACTCTTACTAATTGCTTAATCCTGGGAAAATCTTTACCTATCAAGCATTGTTTTTCATCTGTATAATAGAGAAGATTATCTATTTCTTAGTGTTATAAAAGTTTAATGAGCAGGCATGTATGCAAATGCAAAGAAATGAATCTGGCACATAATTCGCATTTATTAATACTGAGTACCCTTTTGTTTTGTTTCAAAGCTTGGTGCTAATCAAATCAACTAGCAAAGTAGCAAGTTATGATATTAATGAGCTGATTTGAAATACTTGTTAAGTTGGCTAATTTCAGCAACTTAATAGAGGCTTGAAAAAGAAAAAAAAAGAGAAGTTTTGTGTGACAAAAGTGTTGATTTCCAGAAGCAGCTTGGTGGGTAATGATGCTGAAAAGACAAACTGAGGTAATATTGTGAAGAGCTCTGTTATGTCATATTCAGATTTAGACTTTATATATAATAAAATCAATATTTTTTTAAAATGCAAGGTCATAAACTATCTGTGTTAGAATCATTGATAGTAGAAATATTAAATCAGAATTCCAGGAATTTTCAATTTGAACAAAAAATTAAAGCAATTCTAGTAGACCTTAATGCAAAGATCCACTGATTTAGAGAAGATATAAAATTTCAGTTGGTTATCAATATTCAGTTGTTAACTCTGAATAATCCGAGTATTTGAATCTTTTAGCTCATCTCAAACTTAGAAATGCTCTCTAGTTGGATGTACCTGGCTGAGTCAGTGCCATTTTATGGGGAAGAGAAACAGAATGGAAACCTAGCACCATTAGCAAACACATACTTCAGACAAGTCTGCCATTTTCCAAATGTCTTCCCATGAAACTGAAGATGGATTGGATTGGACTTAGTTTTGCCCTCACGACCTAATCACCTTCTAAAGGCTCCACCTCCCAATATCATTACACTGAAAATAAGGATTACAACATATGAATTTGGAGAAGGCACAGAAAGTTATGCTAGGGCACTAATTCTTCAAATTTCAGTTTAAGAATAACTAAATTTTAAGAAATGTTGCCTGAAAACATGCAGAATTATGGCAACACTGTGCTTTCTTATTTCAGGTTGAGTTACTTGTTTATAACTTCCACTAGGGCACTTGCAATACCTGTTTGTCATCTCCCTGTGTTCCCAATGTCTAGTATAGTTCCTGGCTCTTTATAGAAACAATGTAGATTTATTGTTGAGATATATGAAAATTAAAAAATAGTCCAAAAAGTACCTACTGATAAATTAATTAGAAATTTTAAAATAAATAATGATTACTCTAATGAGCAATAAAGCTGTGAGACTTTGAATGATTATTTGGTTCTATGACTTAGGGAAACTACCAATTTTTCTGATACATAATTTAGCCATTTTTTGCATGTAATACATGTTATTAAAATTGAAAACAGTCTCATATTTGTCTCTGCCAACAGATATTAGTAGACTCATTTATTCACCCATATTCATCTACCAAATCTTTATTAACCTCCTTTAAGCATGCCAGATACTGGGATGAGCTATAGAAAAAAATGAGATGAAGTTCTAACCTACTCAGTGGCCACAGTATACTCCACCCACTTCCATTAAAATATTATGGTAGAGGCAAATAAAATAATTCCTCTATTTTACCTACTATTAATTCAGTTTTGTTAAATACTTGAATCATCTTAAAATTGCGATAATTTGATGGCATTTTCTTTGGTAAAATATCAATGTGTATTTTAGTATAAAATACATTTTTAATCAACTTATCATCAACAAAATGTTCTCAGATACTAAAATACTTTCTCCTATTTTTTCATGTTCTCTGAGGAGACATGACAATGGTCACATTTTGAATACAGAAGTTACTATTGTACCTCAACCAAATTCTCTTAAACCATTACTTTGTATACCACTATATGCAATTTTTTGTTTCAATAGATTTCTAATTTAGCTTAGGCTGTGCTATTGTTTTAATGCTCGTACTCTCTAAGACCCATGTTGAATTTTAATCCTCAATGTGACAGTATTGAGAGGCAGGGCCTTTAAGAGGTGAGTGGGTCATGAGAGAATTAATCTATTCAGGAATTAACGGATTAATAGGCTATCATGGACTTTGTGAAAACAAGAAGAGAGATCTGAGCATTTATTATGCTCAAATCCCTTGTCACGTGATATCCTGTGCTGTCTCAAGACTCTGTAGAGAGTCCCCCACCAGCAAGAAGGCTCTCATCAGATGTGGCACTTTGAACTTAGATTTCTCAGCCTTCATAACCGTAATAAAAATAAAATTTCTTTTTAAAATAAATTACTCCATTTCAGGTACTCTACTATAAGCTACAGAAAACAGACTCAGTCTGCCAAATAGTTATTGTTCCCTGCTTAAGATTCAATTCTTACCTTTGGGAAGTACTAGAATTAAAGAAACACAGTCATTCCCCTGAAAAATATTTACAACTCAATGGTAAAGATAAATATTGACCCAAATAAATAAATTGCCTGAGCTGATCCATGATGTCTGATTGATATGTCAAATATGTCAAATAAGAGAACACTAGCACATGTTATTTTTTCTCATGACATAATCTATCACAAATATTTGAATTTATAGTAAAAAGCAATTTCAAACAAACAAATTTGTTAATTAAAACTATTTAACAAATATATAAATCAAAACTATTTATTAATGAAGAAATTTTGAAGTCCAACTATCACTGTCTCCCCAAATTATAATTTTCACTTATTTTCTTTCTCTCTGTTTATGTTAACCATGTTAACCTTTACACTTTTCTGCTATCTTAGATCATTTAAGAAAATTAGAAGGGTAGGATGATTTATTCCTACTTGGTTTTCAACTGGATGCTTTTAAAAATATAGGTCTTAGAGAGTTTGTCTTTATTTCTACATTATAAAACAAAGAACATAATTTCAATGTCACAGCATCACTTCATGGAATTAGAAGTGGACTGCTTACAATCTGATATAATGATTTTGCATTACATTAAAAACATAGTGTATGATTCTTTCTTGAAATTCATCTTTGCTATTATATCAGTCAGGTATTGCCGAAAGAGGAGGTAGTCAGAAGTTGGCTATGGCTAGGCAGACAGACGAGACAGGGAGGGTCTCAAGGAGAGGTAACACCTGCAGGAACGCCCCTGTACTGCCCCTGCTGTATAACTAGCAATTGAAAATGTTGTTAAGAACATCTTCTTAAGCCAGGACATTTTGTTCAAAGGGACTTTTTGCCATTTGAACATAGGAACAATGCTTAACTAAGTGTCCTAACTTGACCTAAGCAGCTTATAGTATCATTAGCATTGAGGTGTTACCCCTTCTAGTGGGTTTTTCTGTAGGTAATAAGCAAAATGGAGGAACTTTAGACAAGGGTACACATGGGCACTAAGGGCTGAAACCAGGAAAAAAAATTGGAGGGTGAGACTATGGGTAATCCATTTTGGGCCCCCTCTCTTTTCTAGAGAGCTTTGTTGCATAATAAATATTTTTCACTCATCCTTTTGGTGTCTGAGTTCCTTAATCTACCTGGTGGTGAGACAAGAACCGGAGCTTGCTGTTCTAAGCTGACAGTGGAGTTGAAAACTCTGGCAACATTGCTGTGTAACAAGCCCACCCAAATCTTCCTGACACATCGCACTAAGCATTTATTTCTTATGTATTTTCAAAGTTCAGTTGAAATATCCTAGGACATCTATCTTTTGCTAGTTTCACTCAAGTTTCTGCAGGTCAGTTGGTCTGTACATGAATCTATATGGTTTGTCTGCACATACACTACAATATAACTAAAGTTTATATTTTAGTGGGTGGAAAAATGCAAATAAATAGCTTATAATTTGTACATATGAAAAGAGAAAATTAAATGGAGAAAAAAGACAATGATCTACTTTGAAAGAGTGCTCATAGGTGGTGATAATTACTTGATCAATAGAAGAAAGGAAAAAGACCGGCATTATGGAGTGGAAGGAACATTCTGGGCAGAAGAAGCATCAGAGACATCTACCTTGGTATAAAGAAGAGCACATTCAGTCTGTGTAACTTCAAGAAGACAAATGTGACTGGATTGTAATGAGTAAGCAGTTATAAAATACATGGTGTCTACATGATGCAAGATAGCTTTTTAGAGAGAAGTAGGGACCTAGGTAGAACTTACTTCTTTTTCTCTAATTGCAGGACTTCGGATTTATTTTTTTCTCTCTCTTTTTTTTTTTTCCCTTTACGTTGTTTAATAAAACAGTCTCATGCAGCAGGACAGAAGAGGATCGGGGATTGGGGCAGCCTCCTCTTTGGTCTATGGCTGGAGAGGGTGGGCTCTGTTCAGGGACGGAGGCTTCTGTGGGATGTGGGAGCAGAGGCTCGGTTCCAAGACCAGATCCCAGGCTTGGGGAGGAGGATGCCTCGAGCTTCGGCCTGCGTTTCAAGACCGGAGAGCGCAGCAACAGCAGGGGCCCTTCTTCATTCCTGGGGCCCATGTAAGGATTATCTGGGAGGCTCAGGCTGTCTGGGGAGGGGCTGACTCTGCGGGGGCTTTGGCTTTGACAAGGAGGGCGTGAGGCTGGACCATTCTGTTGGCCCCAGTCACAGCAGCTAAGCTCTGCCTTCAGCTGCTGCCCCAGTGTCTTCCAGGTGGCTGACTCAGGTCCTTGGCTCCCTGGGCCAGCTCTGCATGAAGAGTCAGTAGACAGAGCGGATGCAGGACTTGATCGAGATCAGGGAAGGGGAGCTCTGTGGCGCTGTCCATAACGTCATCATCTGAGCCAGCTTTCTTGATCTGGCCATGTTGCTTTGCTTCCTCTTGCCTTCAGCGCCCCAGCAGTCTTGGCTTACGCCTATCCTCTGTAGCATTACTTGTTCAAAGGATGGAGCCAGCTCTGTGTCTCCCGCTCCAGGGACCGCTGCTAGGGACAGAGATGCCCAAATCAGGAGAGAGACCACTGTCCTGGGTTCCAGAAGAGCTCTCATCTCCTGCCACCCAGCTTCACCTTGTCAGGTCTGGCACTCAGTGTTGCCTCCTCCTCCTCACTAGGCCGCAATATTATCAAATAGGTCTTGCTATCCCGTGTGTAGCGAGACCGGTTCCTGCGTGAAGGGTGAGGGCTTCTGTCCCACCAGGTTTCCAGGCTCCTAACCATGGCTGGGACAGGTTGGTGGCAGTAGTAGATCACCAAATGTGGTTTTTCGGGTTCTGGGAGCTGCCCCAGGGCTGGTGTCTAGATCAGCTCATGGATCCCCTGTTGAATGAGGTTTCTTTCTTTCTTTCTTTTTTGGGGGTGAGGGGGTGGAGTCTCACTCTGTCACGCAGACTGGAGTGCAGTGGCCGCTCCTGGCCACCGCAGCCT